>NC_142931.1:89320382-89487882 GCF_046866305.1 Octopus bimaculoides | reverse complement strand
GAGACTATTGTAGAAGACACTTGCCCAAGGTGCCACGCAGGGGACCTGAACCTGGAACCATGTGGTTGGTAAGCAACCTACTTACCACACAGCCATATTTTTCAAAATATTTTTCTGTTTAACCCCGCCCCAATGTGTATGTATGTATGTGTGTGTATGTATGTATGTGTATATATATATATATATATATATATACATATATATATATTCACCCTTAGGATTTAGCCGCATTTAAGTGGCAAATATACTTCACGTTGTCGTGCAGTTACTGTTTATACCTCGTTCAGAGATTTAACACACACATATATATATATATATATATATATATATATATATATGAGCATTTAGCGCCTAAGTGGCTGGTCGAAATTACGCGTAACTATGAGTAGTTGTTGGTATACTCTAGGGTGTCCGACGAGTCATAAAATCCCTTGGTGTATTGCAATCAAATGAATAATAACATACGATGGATAATTGTCAGCTCATTACAGCTGTTTCTTACGTAACTGTTAATAGAAGAATGAGAACATTTCATCTTTATAAAAGACCGTAATCATCAGAGGAGAAGTAATTTTACAAAACAAAAGAATATCCCAAGAATACAGCAGGGATATGGCTAGAGTCTATCGAGGCCAACTATGAAACAGGAGAGTGACTAATTATGTTGGCTGTTTAAGTTAAGTATGTAGTTCTTGAAAGTGTGTAATATGATAGCTAAGGTCAGTGATTCCGGTGAGAAGGAGTCTACTAGACTAGATCATGAGTAGACTGGAGTGGGTTGTAGGAGAAAATTTATTATGGTAAACTCTAGGTTGTGGTAAGTAAGGAGGGGTGTCATAATACAATTAAGGATAAGGGAAAAGGAGAAGATAAATAAATCAAATGTAAAGGTGAAAGAAAAATAAAATAAAAATAAAGGCATGCGAGCCGATCAGGTATAGAGTCGGGGTATGGGAATCTCTTGCTAATGGTAAATGACCAGGAGAGATGGGAAAGAGAAACACAGAAATTTAGGGGTATTCGATGGATATTGGTTGAAGGCCATCAAATAAGATAGAACTTATGGAATTAAAGTTATAGTAGAGTGCTACCTACTAATAAGGAGTTTAAAAATTAAAAAATTAAAGCAGGATGGGGTTATATATAGAAAAACACTTAGTACGGGGTCAGAAGAAATAGCAGATCGGAATCAAAAACGTTAAAAGTAAACCCTGTTCTATGTGACACATTCTACCAGTATTCGAAGTTTCAAAGCGTTTACTCTTTTACACTTTTACTTGTTTCAGTCCTTTGACTGCAGCCATGCTGGAGCACCGCCTTTAGTTGAACAAATCGACCCCAGAACTTGTTCTTTGGATGCCTAGTACTTATTCTATCGGTCTCTTTTGCCGAACCGCTAAGTTACGGGACATAAACACACCAGCATCGGTTGTCAAGCGATGTTGGGGGACAAACACAGACACAAAAACATATACACACACATACATATATATGTATATACATATATACGACAGGCTTCTTTCAGTTTCCGTCTACCAAATCCATTCACAAGGCTTTGGTCGGCCCGAGGCTATAGTAGAAGACACTTGCCCAAGGTGCCACGCAGTGGGAATGAACCCGGCGCCATGCGGTTAATAATTTAAAAATCTGTCCGTCAAATGGAATAGATCCGAAAACTGTATGTTGATGTAAGGAGTACTTAAATGGAAGAAATGGAAACGAACAGTATAGTGTGTGCAGGCGGCTAATAGAAGTTAATTATCACTATCATTGCTATTGCATAATATCGGGTACATCACAGATAGAATGGTTAGTTCCTTCAATATAGCATACTAAGCTAGTATAGTAAGAATGGAAAACTTATTGGTAAAGGGAAAACGGGACTGGGGTGGGCTCAGAAACGAACGGGTAAGTCGATAGGCTAAGGGTCAGCGAAAGAGGGAGTAAATTGGATTGGACCTAGGTTAGGGGCTATTATAGAGGCTGTTTAATGTCCAACAAAGGTTCATTCGTGAAACGTGACAGCAAAGAAGAACACACATTCACTCTCTGCGTACAATTAGACATGGAAAGTTTGTGAGGAACCCATTGACCCAATTTGCTGACTTTTCCGATGGCATGCAGGTGTCGATGAATGGTTGAATGAGCAAAGCCAAGCTTCTCTACTAGTTCCTCGACATTCACGATGGGATTTTGGTCCACCAGGATTTACAGGACGTCCTCGTCGAGTTCTACAGATCTTCCAGGACGAGGCTCGTCCTCTAGGCTGTAGTTTCTGGCTCGGAAATTTTGGAACCACCGTTGACACTGGCTTACGCTTATTGTCCGATCACCATATACTGCATTAATATTCCTCGCACTTTCCGTTGGGTTGTTGTCTTTATTGAACTCATAAAGCAAAACATGCCAAATATGTTCCTTTGTCACTTCCAACTTTTAGTTCATGCAATTGAAAAAAGTGCATTATTTATGGGATGGACCAACATGTGTTTGAATGAGTGTGTGTGTGTGCATTTGTGTGTGTGTGTGTGTGTGTGTGTGTGTGTGTGTGTGTGTGTGCGTGCGTGTGTGTGTGTGCTGATATACAAATATATGAAAAACTCACTCTGTAAACTGTAGTACATACATACATGTGTATGCATGCAAGCATGTATGTATGTATGTATGCATGTATGTATTGCATAAGTCAACAAATGTTGAGAGTACTGAATTTACATAAAGAGTGGAATATTTACTTTATAATGTGTGTGAAACGCCTAATGATAAACAGGATACTGTTCCTCTTATACCAGAAGTAATCCTTTGAAAGGGCGTTGCTTATCTTACATTCGCTCTCCATAAAGTCTTTAACTCAAATGAAATTTGTGGTAGCCTGCATAAAATTAAACTCGTTATATGTATGTATGTATGTGTATATATATATATATATATAATGAACTGATCTGTGATAGAAAATTTAACGAAAAAAGTACTCCATCTAGTGAGAGATAAGTATCTTTTATTTAAATGTCACAATATATGTATTAAAGCGCAACTAATAGTTTCATACGTTGAGGATGACAAGAATGTTTATGTATATATGCGAGTTTCTCATTAGGCTTATGGAAAGGGTTATACGAGGAGGAATTTAAATCTAAGGCAACATCTAAATAATCAACTATAGAGAGATTAATAGCTACTGTAATTTTAAGTCCTAATTGATTAAAGGTAGAAATTAGTTGCTTTCTAAATCTATCAAGTGTGTGATGGTCACACCCATGGGAAATAGCCAAACCGTCGTCACGGTATAGGCCAACGTCATGAGACGGGTCTCTATATCTCAATGTGTTTGATATAAATAAGCCCACAAGTTCACAGACATCAGTACTATCATATGACCCCATAGATACATCAAATAGTTAATCACTATGCGACTTGTTTTACCCATGCTAATCCTAAATAATAATATAACTAATAAGAAGACCTATAGTGGATTATGTGAAGGTGAATTTAAAAATCGCTATGCCAATCACAATCCTTCCAGCATAGGGACAAAAGTAAAGCTACTAAGTTGGCTGGCTACGTACGGACTTTGAAAGATAACGAAACACCGCTTGTGGTTAAATGAAAAGTAATTGAGAAATTCATGCCTTTATGTGAATGGATCGAATAAATGTAGACTTTGGTTGAAAGAGCGCAGATCCTGTTCAGATCTAAGATCCTTAACTCGCTATTGAACTCCAGGTCAGAAATGTTTGGTGGTTGCATGCATATGTATAAATATAATTTGAAGAATTGGAAAATTCTGCATATTCCTGACTGACTTGATATCTTTCCAGCCTTATCATTTAAAGTCTAAGGAGGAAAGTTCTTTTACCTTTTAACTTTTTTACATTTTAGTTTCTGTTTTTCGTCTTCCATTTTTCGTTTTTCGTTGTTTAGTGTCTGCGTTTTCTTTATGCTGCCTTCTCGATTTTTTCGCGTTTCTTCTCTTATTCAATTTCTTTAGTTCGTTATGATATGTGGTTTGCGCATGAAGAATATGTTTGTGTTTTCTCAACATATGAAACTATTAGTAGCGCTTTAATGCATGTATTGTGACCTTTAAATAAATAATTTATAAATATATATATATGTGTGTGCGTGTGCGCGCGTGCGTGTGTATAAATGTGTTCACAAACGTGCGCGCACACAGATACAGGTGTTAATAGGCGTTAGTTAACTCCACTTTCTGAAACATTAAATAGAAGTGAGATAAACTTGCCCTCCTAAAGAAAGCCTATGGAAGCTGACTAAGCCTTTCATCAAAACATAACATTCTCCAACACCCCCAATACCACCACCACAGACCCCGGATCTTTCCACCACCCCCAGGAGTTGGAGTGGAGCAGTACCGCTTACTTTGGGAACCACTGGTTTAAAGCTTCAAATTTCTATTTCCAAACTGACGTGCTGTACATTGTGTTGAATAAGCGTTAAGTGTTTTGGTATGCATGCACGCCTGTTCTATGACAATGCCTTTCAGGCATTTTAACATCCGTCGCTTTGAGGGAGTCATCTCCACCGTGTCACTTCATAGCCGACCAGCGAACGAGTAAATCACATACATAGTGTATGTGAGTTCGATAATTTTTACAACACTAGCGCTATATATGTGTGTGTGTATATATATATATATATATATATATATATATATATATATATATATATATTGTTGTACTTGGGGATGGTCATATTGCCAGTTTAGCCAATAAAAACACACGCACTGTATATTTGGTGTTAATTTTTTTTTTTTTTTTTTTCAGCTTTATATTACATTAATCTTAATCTTAATCTTATTTCGGCCAGAGTTCTTTCGTCACACTTCTGTGACCTCATCAGTGGTCCTTTGTTTCCTTCTTTCTTATGTGTGTCTCACCTTGCTAACTATCAGCCATTAAAATGGCTGATAGTTAGCAAGGTGAGACACACATAAGAAAGAAGGAAACAAAGGACCACTGATGAGGTCACAGAAGTGTGACGAAAGAACTCTGGCCGAAATAAGATTAAGATTAAGATTAATGTAATATAAAGCTGAAAAAAAAAAAAAAAAAAATTAACACCAAATATACAGTGCGTGTGTTTTTATTGGCTAAACTGGCAATATGACCATCCCCAAGTACAACAACATCTGTTTCAACACACGATTTCACATAAAAAATCTTGCAAAACAAATATATATATATATTCACGGCAGCTTTCGTCCTAATTTTGGGACTGCCATGTTGGCTTGGCGATAACTATTAATTTCCAGTACCGCTGCCGTAGTCTCCTTTAGAGAGACTTAGAAATATTAATAACTCTATTTCTGAAAACCAGTGGATAGATTCCACTGAAATTAGATAAATAACCTTCGAGCAGATAGTCAGCAGCGCCGCCTGGCTAAGGCTTGGCTGCTCTGCATTGACAAGGGGCAACACCCTGAAACTAGTCTGCAGATGCCAAACCAGCAGGGGGACACTGCTGACCTCCCCTGTTCGAAGGTTATAAAGGACACAGGTTTCGTGTGTCACATAGCTAGCTAGAGGCGATGGCTTCTTGGAGCTAATTCACGGCAGCTTTCGTCCTAATTTTGGGACTGCCATGTTGGCTTGGCGATAACTATTAATATATATATATATATATATATATATATATATATATATATATGTATGTATGTATGTATGTATGTATGTATGTATTGGCCAGAGTGAAGCAATCTCGAGTATAACCAGTCGAAATTGCAAGGATAATCTGGAACTCGACTGAGGAAAGAAAACTCCGAATGACCTGTCTTTGTTTCCTTTGTATGGTCTATCTGGATGCTTTGTTGTCCCTTTCTTGTATCACCTAACTGTCTGGATGATTTGTGTTCTTGTCTCATTTTGTATTTTATATATATATATATATATATATATATATATATATATATATATATATATATATATATATATATACTAGCTGACGTACCAGGTAATTCCCGGGAAAGTGGGGCTTATTCCTTGGTTCCGTTCTCATAATTGTTTCGCTAATCCAGTAATAACAATACAAAGTATGTAGCCCTTAAAACGGTTTTGTGCATTTATTGAGAATATTGAACTGTCTTATACAGGATCTTGCTTTTAGGAATTCCCAATAAGTTATGAATACCCAAATTGTGAAGTCAGTTATGTAATAACATGAAATTAATTACCCGATAGTAAGAATTCAAATAAAGTAGCCCCGAAAAAGGCTTTAATATGTTCCCAGGGTATATAGAATTTAGGAGGAAATACTAATAAGCATGTTACGTAATAACAGACTAATCAGATATGAAATAATAACAATTTAAAGTAAATAACTCAGAAAAAAGCTTTTGTGCGTTCGCAGAGAATATTACTCTCAGCGGCGCTAGTGTTGGTATATTCGTGAATAAGTCACTAACCGAAATTTAGAAAAATACTATTTACTTATTTAAGCGTTGTACTGGATAAATTGCAAAAATAACTCAAATAGTTCAAATACTAAGAAATAAGCATACTCAATTTGATTTATACGAAATAATTTATGAACATGAATGGCTTATTTCACTTGGCTATATATAAGGATGTCTTTCAGAAGCGAATGGGTTATTTCCCTTGGATGTTTAAAAATAATATATTAGCTATATGTAATAGATATAAAAAATCCCTTCCAGGGGCCCTATTTTCGATTTTTTTTCAACAATCTTATTGATAAAGCAGAATATGCTCCTTTGTCACTTCCATTCTATCTTTGAAAAAGTAACTGTTAAAATCGAAGTGCACTCTTCAAAACTTGCACTAAGAATAAATACAAAGTAAAATTACTACCTGCTTTTATAGTAAGTTGATGCAAATAGTTTATCCCGTCCACCTTCGTCTTTTAGTTCATGCAATTGAAAAAAAACCGCATTATTTATGAGATGACCCACTATATATATATATGAAACGTCGGGCTAGAATAGAGGCAGCTGATGAAGGAATATTCGAAGTGGCTTTCCGTTTTCCTATGTGTTCGTTCCGTTGTCTGTAGTTCATTGTTCTAACTCCTGTACCCTGATATGCATCTATATACACATGTAGATGTAAATATGTACATATATGTGTGTATACATGCATATATATTCTTTGCGTAACTACTTCGCCCCTTTCAAGTTCGTGCCTCACAGCGTTCATACACAAATAATTTTTCTCGTCTGGCCGTAAAGCCTTTTCTGCTTGTTTTCCTGTCTTGTTTTTTGTCCGCCACTACATTCCTCCATGGCAAGATTTAATTTGTGTATACAAATTTAATTTGCGGTCCATGGGAAGAGCCGTTTTAACGATGCGTCCTGCCCCGCTCTTCGAAACGCCGGTGTTAAAACGGGGGTAGCTGATGAAGTAGAATGTTCTCTATGTGGCTTGTGTGTTTTCTCGTCTACGTTTTGTTTGCAATGTCCTATACTCATTTACTATTTGTTTATATATATATATATATATATATATATATCACAGCTGTGTTAGCAGCCTCCAAGAGAACAGAAAACACTAATATGTACTGATATACATATTCACACATACTGGCATGTACAGAAAGACACATAGATTCAATTATTTAAATCATGCGTGTACACACACACACACACACACACACACACACACACACATACATACATACATACATACATACATACATACATACATACATACATACATACAAATGCACTCACACATGCACGCTTAAATGGAATATTAATGAGAAGACATCATTAAAGAATAATTTTAAAAAAATAATGAAGTGTTACAAAAAAGAAATCACCGCCAAAGTTTGAATTTTGACTGTCATTGAAAAATATGTTGAATTTACCGACATGATGGTAGCGATGGAGTTGATGTGGCGGGGGTGGGGATCGGTGGCGTTATTGACGTTAGTTTTGTAATAGTGGTGGTAGTGGTGGTGGTTGTGGTGGTGGTTTTTCGATGGTGAGGGGGCTACTGTTAAGCGGGAGTAGAAGTGTTTGTAGGGCAAGTAAAGTTTCAGTGGGAGGGGTGAGTATGATGTGGCAGCAGCAGTAGTAGTAGTAGTAGTAGTAGTAGTAGTAGTAGTAGTAGTAGTAGTAGTAGTCGTGTGGGGTGGTGGTTTAGTAGTGGCGGCGGCAGGGACGATCTTGGAGATGGTGATGATGGTGATAATGGTGATGGCATCAAAGTGGAGTTGTCATGATTTGACATTATTAGTGTTTGCGGAAGTAGGGTTCTGTAGTATTCAAAGTGTTTTCAACTAAGGGCGGCGTTGAAGAGGAAGAGATTCTTTGTGACGTAGTTTAGGGTGACACGTGGGTTAGCAGGGAATTGGTGTAACTGATATAAAATATGTTTATAGAAGTAATAACATGATGCGGCGGCGGCGGTGGCGAAGATGGTAGGACTAATGATACTTAAATTGTGTACATTATGTAGGTGTATGTATGCATGCGCGTATGCATGTTTACATACGTGTGAGAAAGAAAGAAAGAAAGAAAGAAAGAAAGAAAGAAAGAAAGAAAGAAAGAAAGAAAGAAAGAGACTCTGAATGTGTGTGTGTGTGTGTGTGTGTGTGTGTTTATTTCACTCTGAAACATACACATATACACATAATTTGATTTCCTGTTAGACTGCAATTTATATAACAACCATACACGTTAATTCAGAGAACTCCCATATTTTTCAATAACAGCTGAAAGGATTTCAAAACTGGTTTCACACAGTAGACCATTAATGCAACCCTAAAAATATTTCTGAATAGAGAATTTTTTGACTTCGTTTTGTTTTTTTTTTTAAGAAAAAAAAAAAGGCCTATAATATTTCACTGAAAATATCTGCAACTTCAGGTCAGTTTGATTTTTATGATTTAAAAAATTTTACTGTGCTTTTGTTTGATATTGGATTTTGTCATTTTGCTATATTTTATTGGCAAAACAAAGCAATTTCTCAAAAAAAGGAGATTTGTGAAGAAGCAAGAACTGTATCAGAGAAGCGGTCCCTAAACATTTATGCACTACGGTCTGGTTTCGTGCAAGACAATTTTTCTACAGGTTGTGGCGGTGGCGGGGGTCACGCGAATAACAAAACACAGCAAAGCTTATAATATATAATTTAATAGTTATATATATATTATCCTTTCTTCTATAGGCACAAGTCCTAAAATTATTGTGGGACGGGCTAGTCAATTACGTCGATCTCAATACTCCACTGGTACTTATTTTATCAACCCTGAAATGATGATTGGCAGTGTCGCCTTTGGTGACATTTGAACTTAGAATTTAAAGGTAAACGAAATGTCGCTAAGCATTTTTGTCCGGCATGCTAACGATTCTGCCAGCTCGTCACCTCAGTTATTACTCATGTATAATGCAAATGCAAATATTATTTAGTATATTATGCATTTTGATTTTACTCTTATTAGATTGTGCGGCCCAGTATCAAAAGTGATCCACGGCTCGGCACTGGTCCGCAGCCAAAGTACTGGTCCACAGCCTGGTGGTTGGAGACCCTTGTGTTACAGAAGAGGAGTATAGTAGATTGAATCAACGCCAGTATCTGACTGGTACTAATATTGTCCACTCCTGGAGATATAGAAAGGAAAAGCATAGCACAAATATTCTTATTAGTGCGATCAATAAAATTGGTCATATTTTATGTAGAAGTGGTTGAAAAGTTGATTATTTCACAACACACACACACACACACACACTTAGATGCATTCACATTACCAAGTACACATATACATTACCACAAATACGCTTTTTTTAATCTTTTACGGCCATGCTGGTACACCTTGAAGGATTTTAGTCGAACAAATCGATCGGGGTATTTTTGCCGAACCACTAAGTCATGAGAACGTAAACGACCCAACACAGGTTTTCAAGCGGCAGTTGGGGACTGACACGAACACACACACAGATAGATAGATAGATAGATAGATAGATAGATAGATAGTAATATATAATTTAATTATTATATATATTAGGCTTTCTTCTATAGGCACAAGTCCTAAAATTATTGTAGGACGAGCTAGTCAATTACATCGATCTCAATGCTCCACTGCTACAGATTTCTTTCTGTCCCCGTCTTCGGACTCCGGGCGTCCACTTGTCTTCGCCAAATTGGGATGAAGGCATCGCAGCTGAAGAAAGGCTCTTGTGAGATAAAACAGCTGATGCAGATGATATATCTGGCTTGAGGAGTTCGTTTATTCTCTTATTATTTTACTTATTGACTGCGGCGAAGCCAGCATCCTGCTTCAAAGGATTTAATCAATTAAATCGAACCCCAACACCTAGCTCTTTAAGTCTGGTGCTTATTCTATCGGTTTTCCTCGTTACAGGAATTTAAACAAATCAACACCAGTTGTCAAGTGTACGCACTAGCACATGCATACATATATATATCGATAGACTTCCGCACAGTTTCCGTCACCAAAATACATTCACAGGTATTGATCGTCATGGGGATAAATGTTGCGAAGGAGGACTGAACCTGAAATCATGTGTCCACAAAGTGAACATCTTACCACACAGCCATGCCCGCGCCTTTTGTGGGTGGGTGCTTTTTACTATGTGCGTGCTTTTTTGTTTTTGTTTTGATATAATGAGACATCTGTTTTGTTTGAGCCAAAACTAAATATTTTGACATTTCACAAATGATTAAAAGAGGAGGCACCTTTGACAGTTACTTTGCTGCAAAGTTCAAATTTATGAAATAATATTTCCTACACTGTGGTTATGAAAGTAAAACAGTGGTTCGCAATTTTTTTTTTTAAACTTTGTGAATCAAATGGAATCAAATGGAATCAAATGAAAATATTTGCAGTGCACTTTGAATGAGCAGACAGACAACAGTTACTCTTTTACTCTTTTACTTGTTTCAGTCATTTGACTGCGGCCATGCTGGAGCACCGCCTTTAGTCGAGAAAATCGACCCCAGGACTTATTCGTTGTAAACCTAGTACTTATTCTATCGGTCTCTTTTGCCGAACCGCCAAGTTACGGGGACATAAACACACCACTATCGGTTGTCAAGCGATGTTGGGGGGACAAACACAGACACAGAAACATATACACCCGCATACATATATATATATATATATATATATATATATATGCATATATACGATGGGCTTCTTTCAGTTTCCATCTACCAAATCCACTCACAAGGCTTAGGTCGGCCCGAGGCTATAGTAGAAGACACTTGCCCAAGGTGCCACGCAGTGGGAATGAACCCGAAACCATGTGGTTGGTAAGCAAGCTACTAACTACACAGCCAATCCTGTTTACAAGTCAAACATTTAAAAAAAGACGATGTAGAAAACTGTTGTTTTCCTACTTTATTAATAAAACACTTGCAATAAAATTATTAATATCAGGTTTTTCAAGATTACAAACCAGTATAGATTATTTTTAAAGCTTTGGATACGTTTTTAAAAATTTGTGGGCACCTAGAAACCGACTGAGAGCTACTGTGCTATGCTATCGTCTGTTAATTAGTCGTTTTCCCACCAGTTTGTAGTTGATTAAATGAGGTGAAAGAAAAAAGCAGTGCTAATTCCCACCGATGCAATCACAGTGCTAAAAAACAAAATGAAACATATGTCCGTTTCTCTTCTAGGTCATAACTGATCCCACAGCTAAGGTGTCGAGGTAGTGTATTTCAATGGATTTTTTTTTTTGTTTTTTTTTGGTGGGGAGGGGATTTAAACGTAGTTTCACAACTAAATAAACATCTGAAAATATGTAAAAATTCACAGCTCTAATTAATATATTTTAACTTTTCGGGAAAGTATCGAAAATCAACTTAGCTTACTTATTGACTTCTGTAATATATCAGTTTTTGATGAGTCAACAAAAATTTGTGTTGGTATGTTTATGTATATGCATGTGTGTACATACACACACACACACACACACACACACACATACATACATACATATACGCGCGCGTGCACAAACATGTGCGTGCATACACACACAGGCTCGCGCCCACACAAAATGCGAGTTCTCATAGTCGTTTGAGCATCAGATAGAGTTCGTTCCGGGTCCCTGCACTTTCAGTTGTAATCTCACCGAAGTCAAGTTTGCCTTTCATGCTTTTGAGGTCGATAAATCAAACAGCAGTCTAGTATTAGGCCTGATTCTTCTCATTTACTCTCTTTATCTCTAGAAATATAGAAAAATCGGTTTTAATCAGATCTAAAGAAGGCATTTAAAAGACATTCTGTTTCTCCCAAGAGTGCCCTTAAGAAGAAATTATATATATATATATATATATATATATATATATATATATATATATATATATATATATATATGTATGTATGTATGTATGTATGTATGTATGTATACGTAGATAAATAGATAGATAGATAGAGAGAAAGAGAAAGAGAGAACGCTGACAGAGTTGTCAGAGGCCTCTTCACATTCTAATTCCGAATCCTGCCTAAGTTATCTTTGCTTTTGATCGTTCTGAGGTTGGTAAAATAAGGATTAATTAGGAAATGGAGTTGATTATATTCAACTTTTCCCCCCTACAAAACTTGAGGCCATATACCTATGTTAGAAATCAGTATTACATAATATACAAAGGCGGCGAGCTGGCAGAATCGTTAGCAGCGCCGAGTGAACTGCTTGGCGGAATTTCATCAGTCTTTACATTCTCAATCCAAATTCCACTGAGGTCGAACTTGATGTTCATCCCTTTGGGATCGTTAAAATAGATATCAATCAAGCAATGGTGTCGGCGTAATCGTCTAACTCCTGCCTCCGAAATTGCTGACCTTGTATCATAATTTGAAATCAATATTATATAATATACAAGTTTTTTTTCTTCTTCTCCCACTCTCGTGTCCTCCTCTTCATCTTCTACTCCACCTCCTTTTTTTTTTTTACAACCTCATATCATTGTTTGATACGCAGACCCATAATAGATGTTGTTCTGGCCTTGACCTCCTCATCTTTTACACCCGGCAGAGGGTCTGGACTACATTATGTAATACAAGTTCGTGAGTGATTTCGCTGCTATTTTTAACCGAACAAGCGAGCGTGTAAAGGCTTCTCGAAAGCCTTACAGTTTATTAAATTTAAATTAAAGATCTGAAGAATTAGAAGTCTTAGGATTTGTGGCACTATATCAACATGGCCAAAGCCAATTGGCTGACAGTAGTAAAATAATATAAAATAATATAAAGATAGATAGAATATATGCATTGGCTATATTCAGTAAAATCAATTGGAAGACAACATATTCAAACGAGATAATTCATGTAAAATATTTCAGTATACTTTTAAAATTTAAACTGTGTTGTTATTTTTTAACACCAGACCAGTCCTGAGTCTGAAGTCCTCCAATCAAATGTACCTGCAATTATACTACCTAATGTGTCTTTACCACTTTTAGGACGCCGGGGTGTGATTTTAGGGATATTTGGTTACTATCCTACCAAACTGGATGACAACGTATTGATTCTCACGTTGCTTTAAGTAATTAGACGAGTATCTGATCAATACCGATCATGGAACTGTAGAATTAGTGAGACTTACCTACTAGATGTTAATTCAATATTTAGAGTTGTGACTATTGTAGAATACGTACCCGTAGCCTTTATACATATGAGGTATACAGCAGATATCAAAAACTGGCACTCCGTCGGGTACGACGACGACGTGTATTGATCCGACCAGTCGACCCGACCAACGGAATAGCCTATTCGTGGAATTAACGTGCAAGTGGCTGAGTGCTCCACAGACACACATACCCTTAACGTAGTTCTCAAGGAGATTTAGCGTGGCGCAGAACGTGACAAGGCTGGCCATTTGGCTTACATATATTTTTGCCAGCTGAATGAACTAGAGTAACAAGAAATAAAGTGTCTTGCTTAAGGACCCAACGTACCGCCGGGAACCGAATTCGCAACTTTACGGTCGTAAGCCGAATACGCTAACCACTAAGCCACGCACGTTCAAAAAAGATATACACAAAACACAATTCACTCTGTACATACTCTAAACAGAACCACCCAATGGACTGACAACACATACTCTTATATAACTGACACCCGATTCTATAGCACGAACAAATCACACTAAAATACAGTTTCCACCCAACATCATGCAACTCACACGGCACAAAGTCTACGCAATCAACATCCAACATTATCATACAACTCACACACCACATAGAAATCACGAACACTACTCAACTCTACACAACATACGAAACACTAAAATAACACCAAGCACAACAAAAGAAATCCTACAACAATGCTAAGTTGACGTAGCGTTCAAACACATCTGTTTCATCTCCAAAAATTGACAATGCCGCATACATTTGTGAAACATGGAAATGCATTCGATGGTGCCGTTGGAACTCACATAAAACTGATAAATATAATAGTAAGTAATGCATTAAATAATTGATTTATCTGATCATTAGTGATCAGACGTCTGTATCGATACTTCATAAATCTTACTGAATGTTTCCTCACAGCTAAAGTAAACGGAGGTATAGAATAAGCATTAAATAAACTATTTTGCTAAGAAAGAGAACAAAACGCTTCAAGTGGATTTTAAATCACGAACTCTGAGCAATTTCAATGTCTTATCCACTTGTTTAGAAGATGTGAAGATGACGATAGCAACGGGAAAATGAAAGAGGAGGTTCGAATCACGCCGGGTTCACCAAATGTAACAAAGGCTGTAGTAGTCGGCAGTTCAGCAGTACAAGGTGAATGACAACAATGATTGATCGTGTCTTGTACGAAAATCTGCTCGCAATAAAGAGAAGTCATACAGCGTGTGGAAGCGAAGGAAAACTGACCGCTGATGTTCTCTCAGAGTTCCTATTTATATTTATGGGGAAAAACTGAATGTATGTTCGTGAACAAAGGAATATATACATATATATATAGGAGTGGCTGTGTGGTAAGTAGCTTGCTTTCCAACCACATGGTTTCGGGTTCATTCCCACTGCGTGGCACCTTGGGCAAGTGTCTTCTACTATAGCCTCGGGCCGACCAAAGCCTTGTGAGTGAATTTGGTAGACGGAAACTGAAAGAAGTCCGTCGTATATATGTATATATATATATATATATATATATATATATATATATATATATGTATGTGTGTGTATATGTTTGTGTCTGTGTCCCCCCAACATCGCTTGACAACCGACGCTGGTGTGTTTACGTCCCCGTAACTTAGCGGTTCGGCTAAAGACCCTGATAGAATAAGTACTAGGCTTACAAAGAATAAGTCCTGGGGTCGATTTGCTCGACTAAAGGCGGTGCTCCAGCATGGCCGCAGTCAAATGACTGAAACAAGTAAAAGAGTAAAAGAGTAAAAGAAAAAGAGTATATATATATCTTATCTCTCAAACCTCCAAATGACCGTAGAATTCTAACTCAGACAAAGGAATCGATATAAGTTTGACAGGTGGCCTCATAAATTTCCCAGTATTAACGCCGAAAGAAAAGCAAAGATCTCGCAGGGAAATCTAGGTTAAGGTTTCGATTCTTGGCTATAAATCTAATAAACGAGCTCTTACAACTCTATCGCATGTGTAGTACTACATCTAATTTGTTTACCGTTTTTTTCTTTTTTTCTTTCAGATAACTCTTTCTTACTCAACTTCCAGCTGAAATATGGATTCTAAGAAAATAAGCATTCTTGGCACAGGAGATTTTGCTCGAGCATTCGCTTTGAGAGCTTTCAAGTGCAACTATGATGTGATCATGGGAAGTCGAGATCCTTCAAATCGTTCCTTAGAAGTCATTGACAGCTATTTCTCAGATATAGAGGTCGTTGATATTGATAGTTGTATAAAACATTCTGATATGGTTATTGTTGCCATTCGACCGCTTCACTATTCAACATTGTCTCAGTTTAAGAAACAACTGAGAGGAAAAGTAGTAGTTGAGGTTTCAAATGACACCATAGATAAAGAAATATCTAATGCTGAACAATTGTGTGAATACACGGATGCACGCGTCGTGAAGGGATTTAATGTTCTGTCATCTTGGGCCCTCCTGTCGGAAAGTTTTGGTGGTAGTAAAAACGTTTTTATTTGTAGTGATGATGTTGAAGCTAAAACAAAAGTGATGCAGTTAACTCGAAATATTGGTTTCACACCCATTGACAGAGGTATGCTGCGTTCTGCTCGTGATATTGAACATAGTGTTGCTAAAATATTTCCTGAATGGATTGCGCCAACAATTTTTGCGTGGGTAACGTTTTTGCTATTTACACTATGGTCGATTGCTAGAATGTTTATGAGAGAAACAATGGACTGGAGTTCTTTCCCACTGAGACGTTTCAACCCAGCAGTTTGTACCACAGCCATTTTCCTCCTAGCTTGTTGCTATCTACCGGGAGAGCTGGCGGCATTTTTCCAGCTCTATTACGGTAACAAAATAAAACGATTTCCTAACTGGTTAGATCGCTGGTTGAAATCACGAAAACAAATAGGTCTGTGGGCATTTTTCTTCGCCACATTTCATATGATTATATCAGTTCTGATATTGGCTTCCGGTAATCCTCACAATTTTTTCGTAGTTGCGAAATACAAAGAATATGACTTAGAAGGAAATATTACTGTTAAAGTTCCTGACCGCTATTCATTTTACAAGCATGGCGAAATTATGTTATTGGCCGGTGTTGTCACATATTTATCTATGGCCATTTTAGCTGTTTCTACGATACCTTCCATATTAGAACGTTTGAATTGGCACGAGTTCGCTCTAATACAATCTTACCTCGGCTACTTTACTTTAGCTGCTGGTATTGCACACGTTCTAATATACGGGGCTCCTTGGTGGATTACTTTGACAAAACCATTCGTTTTGTTTCGATCTTTTACTTTTATTTCCAGTATACTTCCACTTACTGTTATTTTTTTCAAGATTATTTTATTACTACCGTGTGTGTTTTGGCCTCTTCGGCAAATACGTGCTGGCAATGAAGCCAATTTTCTTTGGCAAAAAAAGAAAAAATCTAAGAAATATTTTATTAATCACGAAGCAGTCACTTCAGTTTAATGGCAACAACAATAAAAGCAGAATTAACTAAGAGACTTTATTCCATATAGAGCATAGATATGTAAGGGTTATAAAATTGTCTGCATGTAATCATGGTAGATTCAGTGAGTAGATTACGCTTATACAAATAAACGCCTTAGTATGCATGACTTCAAAATCTTTGTTCATATCACGACTGTATTTACTCATCATGTTGTCGAAATAAATCTTAAAATAATCATTTGAATTATACGGAACGAGCTATTGGGCTGACTGGACATTGAACCTGTTTTGGTGACAGCACTTTTTAGCGCTGAAGGCAATCATACATACGCGTGCGCGCACAGAACTATACAAATAGAAAGAGTGAGAGAAGAGGAGAGTAACAGAGACATCACAATTTATTAACGGAATATGATTGATATTAACACTTTCCCCTCTTCTCATACGCATAGGAAAATATGCTCATACGCATAAACAGAGAGAAACATTGAAACGTCTGATATCAAATAAGTCAGTATCGAATCAGCGACGCCTAATAAGTGGCCCCAAAATGACTGTGCCAATAAGTCTCATACCCTAAATATATTAATTATATAAATGATGTACATATCGTGACGTTTTATATTAAATGTATTTCTTTTCTAATGTTGTCATGTTTTGCTTACATTTAATCTAAAGACCTAACCCTTTTGTTCTAACGGAAGTTTTTTTTTTTACGGTCTTTCAAATCATCAGTGTTCTTCAGTTAAGCTAGTATCTGTTTTAAAGATAGCTGCGTCTGCAGATGATAGAAAGACCCCCATCATATAATAGCATTTTAGAACATTTCTATTTTTCATCGTATTTAGCTTTGAACGTTTGTTATTATCTTTTAAAATGCGATACGAAAAGAAAGAAAGAAGACGTGGCTGTGTGGTAAGAAGCTTACTTCCCAACCACATGATTCCAGGTTCAATCCCACTGCGTGGTACCTTAGGCAAGTGTCTTCTACTCAAGCTTCGGACCGATCAAAACCTTGTGAGTGGTTCTTGTAGACGGAAGCTGAAAGAAGCCCGTCGTATATATATATATATATATATATATATATATATATATATATATGTATATACTTATGTATGTGTGTGTGTGTGTGTGTGTTGGCACCCCGCCATCCCTTGACAACGAGTGTTGATGTGTTTACATCCACATAACTTAGTGGCTCGGCAAAAGAGACTGATATAATAAGTACTAGGCTTACAAAGAATAAATTCTGGGTTCGATTTGTTCGGTTAAAACCCTTCAAAGTGATGCTCCAGCATGACTGCAGTCAAATGATTGAGACATGTAAAAGAGAAAAATAGAAAGAGATGAAATGATATAACAGCATTGTTAATGACAAGGGATCAACCTCGATATGAATTATAAAAAAAGTATATGCGCGAATTCTGAACACCTTTAACGTAAGCGTAGACAGTGATTGTTTTAGAATTGAATTATCAGTTTATATTATGAGTTTGGAATACTTATTTTGACGTTTTGAAATATTTCTTTGTTATTCTATTATTTTAAAATAATTAAACACTAAAGTTCTGTAGTGACTTCATTTAGGCATAGAGTAGATTCGAATCTGAATCTGCCAATTTCCTTTAACATTTCAACAGCACTTTTCTCACACAAAAACAACAGTAACAACAGTTATATTTAACATATGGCTTTGCCAAGCCGATTTGTCTTTGCCACTTGACCCTTCTAACTTTTTGTATGCGGCGAAAAGTTGAATTGAGATAACAGTCGACCCCGCAAAGAATATCCTTTGTTCTCTGCAATAAACTTTTTTCTTTTTTTTTTAGCTAGTTTTGTATAGTTATAAATACAAGAACTCCGTAAGCAGAATCGCAGAAGAAATAGTTCTGCCTGAGGACGTAAGGCTGCGAGTGGTGGTGGAGGGTAGGCCGCCCATATGCTACGCATGTGGAGAGACAGGCCACATGAAGGTGAAATGCCTCCAGAGAGAACAACAGAAGGAACAAACTGAGAAGCAGGAGAGTGCCACCAAGTGGTACAAGTCGAGGCAAAGGAGACAAGAACGGATGAAGAATTTACGGTAGTAAAAGAAAGAAAGAGAAGTGATAGAGTAAGACCTCCGCCAGAGATGCAGAAAAAGAAGAAAGAAACGGTAGAGAAAGAGGTTGTGAAGAAAGTCAGAAGGAAGGAAGATAAAATGGTGGTTGACAAGGAGATCGAAAAGGAACTTGAAAAGGAGCTCGAAGAGGAGTTGCAGGAGGAGACAGCAGCAAAGACATTGATTGTACCAATAGAGGAGGAGGATTCAGGAGAACAATTATACGAGGGTGAAATGGAGAGACTATTCATAGTGGAAAGAGAAAAGGTACCAGCAGTGAAGCAGGAAAAGGGAAAGCAAGTAAGAAAGCCCAAAAAATATCGATGGAATTTTGTGACATATGCGAAAAACAAGGAAACGGAAAATAATGAAATTTAAGTCTATCATAAGGGTGAAGCTGCCCACAGACGTGTATTCGGAGAATGTGAAGGCCATTGTGGTCGACAGGGAGAAATACAACAGGCTGAGAGATATGTCTGGAGGGGGAATTGATCCGCCAGGAGTAGCGATGGAATTCGATGAATTGCCACCAGTAGTAGAACTGAAAGATCTCGAACCTTTTATGAAATACTAAAACCAGGAAAAAAGTAAGTAAAATTGTTTACTGGAAAAAAAGGAAAAAATAAAAAATAAAATTGTTTTATTTAAAAAAAAAAGAGAGAAAAAACTATAAGGAAACAAACAAAGGAAAATGAACGATTGTAAACAGTGTATTAAACGTTCAAATGGTACTGCATGGGAATGGGGCCCATGTAGCCATTTCATTTTCATTATATGACATCTTCATTTTCATTCGTTTCCTGTTTTTGTCCCCACTGTGATGTTCTGTCTGTCCTTGTAGTGTCCCCTCTGTGTTATGGCCATAGTGCCAAATAAAGAAAAGAGTTAGTGAGAACCGAGCTGGCTGACCGGCTGAACGAAACACCGTCTCTAAATGAAAAGGCACAGAGAGACAACTATGGTAACTCACCAACGAAGCAGTTGTTTCGTCCCACCACTCTCACTTTCACTAGCTCACTTTCTCTTCTTTACAACATTACCCTATTTCTCTCTGTGGTTCACTACTACACAATGACGAGAACACAAGCATACCTATACAAGAAAAATCTACGATATTTCTCTTTACTTCGCAAGCTTTACGAATTATATTATACCAGCCCTTCGTGGTTTGGCTATATACATACAAAGTGACTGTAAAAATATTTGTTTACAACTTCGTCTTCATAAACATCATCCACACAACAAAACCATTACATTTGGATAACCACTCAAGACGAATTGGGTATCAACCATTACAATTGGTGATCACTGACTACCAACACATATCCTAACATATACCGTTATAGTTCTATAGTAGATTCTAGAGCACACCGCACAGAATAAGTTTAAATAATGATGATGTAAGGAAACATTAAGATTATTACCAAGTTATTTCTATATGCCGTACACACTGCGCTTGTCTTTATAAACTACTTCCCCCATTTCAGTTAATACATAAATATGAATTTTCAACATGGTCATTTTCTCCGCAGCAATCATAAAGTGGTAAATTAAATAAACTACTTACAATCTAAATATTTTAAAAAACAGAATAACATAAGATCTCAAACCAGAATTTTAGTTGAAGAAATTGCTTGAAGACAACAAATTAGTCAAAATCATGTCTTTACATAGAAAAGAGATATTGTATGCACCTGATACAGTAAATAAGGTTTGAAGGAATGCAAGAGAAGTTCCTAATGCAGAGGGTGTGCTGGTTAGATCCAGTGAGGGAAGTGGTGTTGGTAATGAAAGGACATGGTGTGGCAACGGGGTCTGGAACAAAGGAAGGATCCGGGTTGGTTGGGAATGAAGCGGTGGGGGGAGCTACGGATCAGCTGATTGCGTAGGTGGCGGGCAATATTGAAGGAGGGCAAGGGAAAGTTGGGGAAAATAGGGAGGGTGGTGAGATCTAGCTATAGACGACGGAAGTCCCGCAGGCGGAGGAACTGGGAGTAGCGAATGGCCCGTTTGGTGTGGGAAGGGTAGGAGGAGGAAAGTTGAGGTAGTGGTAGGAGTCCGTGGGTTTATATATATATATACATATATATATATATATATATATATATATATATATATATATATATATATATATATATATATATATATAAGTTCAAAAAAGGAAAAAGACAAAAAACAACAACAAAAATCAACAACGTGAGGACGTGATACAGATTGTGTTACTAGACGCTCGGGAAAGGAAAGAGAATCCAAGAGAGTTAGGGGTTGAGGATCCAACCGACTAAGGGATAATATCTATCCAATATACTGCTGGGAGGGTACCCAATTATTGTTACACTAGTGTTATACCAAGTGCAATAAGTGGGTGCGGCTAAAAGGATTTTTGTTACCCTAAATTTATATAGCAATAAGAAAATGGAGGGGAATATTAGGTACTCATCAACTTGCAGACACTGTATTCCGTCTGCAAGTTGATGAGTACCTCATATTCCCCTCCATTTTCTTATTGCTATATAATATATATATATATAATATATATATATATATATACATATATAAATGGAACAAAAACGCAATAGAGGACAATAAACCATTCGGACAAATAGACAATACAAAGGCAGACAAGAGAAACAAACATTTAGAAGGACAGGCCCCAAAAAAAAAGATGGGTCATTCGTGGACTCCTTTCCTCAGTCAAGTACCAGAAATCACAACCGTTTCGGACAGTTACACTTGAGACGGTTCGATCTGGTTGCTCTTAAAAAAGTTTTAAGCGAAGAGCATATATATATATATATATATATATATATATATATATATATATATACACACACAAATATATTTATACTCTTTTACTCTTTTACTTGTATCAGTCATTTGACTGCGGCCGTGCTGGAGCACCGCCTTTAGTCGAGCAAATCGACCCCAGGACTTATTCTTTGGAAGCCTAGTACTTATTCTATCGGTCTTTTTTGCCGAACCACTAAGTTACGGGGACGTGAACACACCACCATCGGTTGTCAAGCAATGTTAGGGGCGGGGGGACAAACACAGACACACAAACATATACACACAGATACATATATACATGTATATATATACATATATATATATATATATATATATATATATATATATATATACATATATATATATATATATATATATATATATATATATATATATATATATATATACATATATATATATATATATATATATATATATATATATATATATATACGACGGGCTTCTACCAAATCCACTCACAAGGCTTTGGTCGGCTTGAGGCTATAGTAGGAGAGACTTGCCCAAGGTGCCACGCAGTGGGAATGAACTCGGACCCATGTGGTTGGTAAGCAAGCTACATACCATACAGCCATTCCTGCGCCTTATATATTTATATGTATATATGTATGTATGTATGCATTGCTTTTTATAGTGCTTGAAAATAAAAGAGGAATGAGTTTCTACATATTTTTCTTTTTGCTACTTTGCATGGTATAATATTTAATAATCCAAAGGCGTAGGCGAGGGTTTAAGAAACGAAGTGCTCACCAGCTGAATGTTTATCTGTTCTCTTTTTTTTTTATAACTAATTTCTAGACTAAAATTTATCTATTTATCAAAGCAATCTTGAAACTAATCTCGCTTATTACTAGTCTAATACTTTGTAGTTAAGTGGGGATTTAACATATTTAATGCATCGTGCCAAAATATATTTAATTAATCAAAATCATATCCTAATCAGCTTAACTATGTCTAAAATTGTGAAAATGAGCAAAATTATATATAGTTGGAATTTTATTGGTGAAGCAGAAACATTTTCATCACCTTCTGATAGTCCAAAAATTGCCATTGTAAATGGTGCTTGTCCAAAAGAATCTTCGGACATTAAGTACTGACATCGATCCTGAACAACAATCTAAAGACAGATTTTGACAAGTTTTTTTTTAAATCTTTGACACTCACAAATCTGGTTCATCAATGCATGAAGAACCCCAAAAAGTTAATGTTACCGTGTGCGTAGATACTGACATGGAGACCATTTTGGATTTTCGAATTGGCCGGCATAAAACTGATAATTTGTGCTAATCTCATTTTTTTCTGAGTCGAGAAAACCATTGGTGGTATCATTAGACTTCTGATTCTAACAATTGCTACACTTTCAGGAATTCTAGTTTTCCAGGAGGCTACGTTGCAAAACAAATATTCAGCACACTTCCTCTGACTTATGGACTCTTCCTTTAATGTACCTAATCCATGTTTCCAAGAACAAGAACTCCACTGGCAGTTTTCTAGGAGCTGATCAAAGCCATCCGGAAATCTGGCATGAATTTTAGGGCAATAATCTATTTGTCACAAAGAATGACATATAGTGTGTGTCCCTTAGTGCAGACTATGCTTGTGAATTACTAAATAGGATAATAAACACTCTTGGATAATTGATATTGCCAATAATTCTAATGCACGGCAGTGCTTCACCAGAAATATCATGCCTCACAAGAGAGTTTAAAGGACAGTTTAGTACAGCTGCTCATGAATAGTTAAAATACTATATGATAGGACCAGGTACAGACAAGAAGGAGCATGATGCTACCAGCAATATCAAGGCTATACTGAGTCATGAGAATCCTTTTGATGCAAAAAGCATCAACTTAACAACTTCATAATCCACAGATTTTGAACGTCGATGAAACGACATGTTCTTGTCATCACTTGTCAAAGTCTGTGGATTATCGGGGACTCTGAATACAAAACTGTATGGTTGAATTATGCTTGTAGCCAGAGTGAAGTGAGACATCGATCAGAAGAATGCAGGGCATTGTTTGTCCCAGATAGATTTATCCATTCATATACTGACTTACTGAATCTCACACGTTGCATTGAAAGGCTGGTAAAATAAAAACAATGAAACCCATCACTATTTACAAACACCAGCATCTAAGTAACTTATTGGTGAAGCAGAAGCATTTTCATCACCTTCTGATAGTCCAAAATTGCCACTGTAAATGGTGCTTGTCCAAAAGATCGTAGAGAAACTTCAGACAAGTACTGACACCGATCTTGGACAACAATCTAAAGACATAGATTTTGACGAGTTTCTATTGATCTTTGACACTTACAAATCTGGTTCATCAAAGTAGAAAATAAGAGAGAAACGATTACAAGGCAAACCTTATTCAACATCAGATTGCTGACGATGCAAACAAGTACAAAGCAATGGGATACATTCTATCTCACCAAAAGACAAAAACCGGTTTAACGGACTATTTCGTGCAAGCAGTACTCAAAAATAACTTCAAAAATGAGTCATCACATTATTAGCAACAACCCACATAAGAAGCAATCATGATATGTAGTTTCAAGATAACAAAATGAAGAAACTGATACATTTATGATCTGCTTAGCAGCAGCTGAAGAGCAATACTATCCTGAGTACTTCAGCCTATATAGCGATATCTGAGTTTTGACTGCTGCGCATTACAACAAACTCTGCAAACACACTATGTTATGTATGGCTTGAAATATGTTGGAAAATGAAGTGTGCTGGAAGAAGACAAAGGATCAGTGTTACTGGTATTCTAGGCATTCATTGATGCAGCGTTGGGAAATCCCCTGGAGTAGACAAAAAACAATTGGTTTCAACAGTACATGAAGGTTGACTAGGACTTCATCTCAGCATAAACGGAAGTGACAAAAGATGGTTATCTAACTCAGGGGATGAAAAAGGTTCATTGAGCAACTTTGCATCCTTAATGTGCAAATGACATCTATATAACAAGTATTCCTGATTTAAGGTGATATCTGTTTTGCAAACATCTGGTGGAAAGGAGTAACTTTCCACCTTCAGTTGGTGCTCTTGGGGAGCACATTGAATGTGTGTGTATCTGAAGTAGAGTGTGATGCTAAGCCACTTTGATGAGCAACATTTTCACACATGATTATTATCAAAATTACCTTGACGACACACTACCTAACACCATATACGTATGATCATACAAAAGACACAGCAAAAATGACGCGGATTGTCACGCTAAAAATCACACCCAGAACAATGATAAAGTTGCGTAAAAATATATTCTGGAGTGATACAGGTCTTGTAAATGCTGCGTATATAACTTATAGTTCAAACCTATAATAAGACTGCTTCCTTGCTTCATAAATCTATACATATAACTTCAAAAGACTTGCAACATGTTTTATATAACACTCTTATGTCGCAAATATAAACACAATGATTTATTGGTTTCTTAATTTTCTATAATCGTAAGCACTGTTCTGTGGCCTTTATCAATTCTCTGACCCAGAAAATATAGGATTGGCATAAATAAGTTTTCAGATTGACTAAAACACCAGATGGCACGAAATATGTATTTTGAGGTGACCATATCCAAATTCCAAAATGACAGTGTTGCAGGTGTATGCAAATACCAATATTGGTCTTCAATTTCTCCGTGCTCTGGTGATTCGAAAAATGTTCAGGTTTGCTATTTGCCAAAAACTAAAAAAGGGTGAGAGAAGGAAAATGATAAGGAAGGGAGACAACTCCCAAATACACTTTGCTCGGAATGAGCATGCGAGTATGCAGTGAAGAGTAAATTTCATCTTTTATTACCATGCTCAACTTTTCTTTTTGCAGAAAGCAAATTATCCTTTACGTTATATTTATTTTTAATTTTAACAAAACTGTGTGAAAGCAGTAAATCCTAGATTTGAATCAGGTTGTTAATTCATAACAGATCTGCTAAGTTCGGTTTAGAAACTGAACTGTACCAGATTGCAAATTTCGGCGAAAAGAGTTGTGTTCTATCGATTTACTTTAAATAACTTTTTGCTATATAAATCAAGCATAAAGAATTTAGTACTTCGTCTAAAAATACAATGTAGTGTCAGAATACGAAGTCACGGGGTTTTGCTAAGAAGTTGGAACTGCACTAACTCAACCATCGCAAACATATCTTGCAAATAGAATAGAGATTCGTGATCCGTATGTTCGACATACTAAACACAGATCCATGTGTCTACATTTAATTCACTATGTCACCATCACAGTATAAAGACAAGTTAGGCTTTGTAGAGAGAAATAAATTGATTTCATTGTACAAATTCTCATAATAATTTTGACACAAAGAGCAATTAATTTACATTACATTTTATTTACTAATACAATTAGTGCTTCTTTGAATCTTTGAAGGCCAGCATCCTGTTCAGTGCCAATAATATCAGCTCGTTCAAAAACTTAAATCAAACCGTTTAACTTCTCTGTCAGTTCGATTAGGATTAACAGCATAAAAATGTGAACACTATTTATTTCAAGGAAGTAAAATTACATCACATCCTCACTTATTGACCATCTCAAATATTAATAGATCCTTCAATGTACAAAGTATCAATACACATTTTAAGACTCGACTTCTGCAATCTCCCATGGAAGCTTCAAGTTATTATCATAATTTTTTATAAAAAGACGAAGTATTTTTCGTGGAGAAAGTGTAAAGTCAGTTGAATTAATCCCATATATTACTAATATATATTTGATTGGGCCGAGAGCTGAAATGCCATATTGATCTCGGTGATTTTAGAAGTCGTAACTGAAAAGCACAACAATAAATGTTCTAGTTTCCATTTAATTCGGTCGCTTTCCTGTCTCAACTCCCTTCCCTGCTCGTGGTATCCTCAACATGACTAAAATGTATCAAAGGGGTGTAACCTTTGAAGTCTTTAATTAATTCAGCTTAAAGTGGCTGTTACTGCACAATAAACTCCACTAGATAGACACCAAAAGAACCTTAATTTATATCCCTTATACCAAGGATTCTCAACCATATTTTTATATCTATGAACCCCTTTGAAATACTATTTTAGTCAGGTGGACCCCCATAGTCATTCGATACTTAAAAACTAGTTTCATAGAAACTTCTCTCAAAACTCTCCTATTTTGTTTTCCACACATTGACATGCGTAGGTTGAACTATGTAAAATGCTAGAGAAAGAAACCTAGCTGTTTCTTGTAATACATACCTAAATATACATCTAATGCAAAATTTTTTCAGGGGCCCTTAAAATACGATTGTGGATCCCCAGTTTACTATTTTGCTGCATGGACCCCCCAAAATCTTATATGGACTTTCATGGGCCATATGGATACCCTTCCAAATTTACCGCTTGATCATTTACATTGATTTAATCCTAAATTTATTGCACGTACACTGAGAATATAAATTATATTCCAGGCACGAATCTTTGCATGGGCGGAATTAATGAAATCTGTTACGCAAATGATAATATGAGAATGAAAATACTTCCCGTATTTTCTTATATCACTACGCTGAGTAAACCTACGAAAAAATAACAGGAGAAATATTTTTAACAAAATCTTAACAATATGAAAGTGAATGGTAAGAGGAATGTTTATGTGAAGAAAGTAAAGGGTAGTGGTTTTTACTCATTATTTTATTTATGTTTTACATTAGACTTTATACTGCATAGAAAAGAAAACTCCACCATGGTTGCCACCAAGAGACCAATATAACTATGAAAAGTTCGTGTACAAATATAACTGTTTCAATTAATGCTCATGAGTAGATACTCCCACATATAGATGTGTGCAGGATTACATAGACCAGAGATTCATTTTATGTTCACACTGTTCGAGAGAAAACACAAATATCTAAATACATCTGATCTTTGACAAATACATACGTCCTCTTCCATCATCATCTTTCTTCTGCAAATTTTCGTTCATATCATTAACAACAACATCAATTTCTTTACTGCTGCAGTATCTTGAAACTAAGTGACGGGGTCAGGAATTACTGAAATTGAATATGTTTATATACTTATTTATTTATTTATTTATTTATTAACTTTCATTCAATTATTTAATTCATATAAACATAAAATACTATAGGCATATATATGTCAAGAAGGATACTGGAAGACTAGGAGTTGTAAGGGGGGTTTTGATAGCAAAGAATGGAATAGCCAAAGAGAAAACAATACAAACAGTAGGTGCTCATAAAACTGTTACCTGCATTAAGCGCAGGTGATACCGTGAGCTTATTTTATAATATGAAATATAAATTGATTAATTAACTATAGTAATAATCCTTTCTACTGTAGGTACAAGGCCTGAAATTTTGGGGGAGAGGACTAGTCGATTACATCGACTTCAGTATGCAACTGGTACTTAATTTATCGACTCCGAAGGCATGAAAGACAAAGTCGACCTCGGCGGAATTTGAACTTAGAACGTAGCGACAGACGAAATACCGCTAACCATTTCACCCAGCGTGCAAGCACTGTCAGCTCGCCGCCTTAATAATAATAATAACAACAACAACAACAACAACAACAACAACAATAATAATAATAATAATAATAATAATAATAATAATAATAATAATAATAATAATAATAATAATAATGATAATAATAATAATAATAATACAGTTTTCGTTTCTCATCAACATTGAAAACCTTGCTGGATCTCCGTTTCACTTCAGAAGAGTACTAGGTTTTTAAATATTCATATATCGTTTTCTCTTTCGCTCGGCCCACTGATGACTCTTTGTACTAATAGAATCGTAAGCAGGAATTAAAAGACTGGGTAAAATCATTTGTTTACTTCTCTTTCATATACAATAAAAGTATAAATACGTTTTTAAATTCTCTTTTTCTCAACAAATTTCAGATCGTCATTTAAAGAATATGTTTATGAAATGCCATTTTACTGTTATTGTTATTACTATTTATACACGTCAATTGCTTGACGTTTCAGTGATTAGACGGGTGGTCAACCATATTGAGTTATCTTGAAGAGGAAACAGTCGGTTATAACTGGTACTTATTTTATTGACCCCCGAAAGAATGAAAAGTAAAATAGACATCTTGAGGAATTAAGCTCGGAACATAAAATTAAAAGGAATGAAAAGAATAAAAGATAATGCAACTGTAAGATATCACACAGATACTTTTGTGAAGTGGTTGCTGTCTATTTTCAAGACAAAACTAAAAGACAATTTTTTTCGCTGTTCGTATATACTACTAGGCTGAAAGCGATTGGTCACCCGGCAAATGCAGTTTACACAGTAAAAATTACGATAAGTTTTTCATTAACCTACACAGTAACAGATAAAATTATGTAACACACGAGTATAACACTTCAAGCTGGTTTGTTTTAAAATCATTTATAGTAAAATAAAAGTTATTTGCAGTAACTGTTTTGGAAGTGAACATAACTTACGTGTTGTCAAAGAAATACCACTCTTGTTGACAAAATCGGAATTAAAGGATCCCTTCGTTTCTGATTTATCTGCTGCAAATACAAATATTTCAAAATTAGATGAAATTTTTACAACTGAATGATAAAGAATTTTAAACATTTTGATTTGAAGGTTTCAGGAAAGAATCGCAAGATGGATTCTTTAGGCCAAGCCAACTGGTAGGAAACTTTGGGGTAGACCAAGAACGATTCCCATAGGCTCAAATTGGTCAAGCTTGAGGATCAAGCCAGAAAGTGTAATGACGGTTGTTTCTGATAGGACCCTATGGAGGAGGTGTCTGAGAGCTTTATCACACACACACACACACACACACACACACACACACACACACACACACACAACACGACCGTTCCAGGAATATTGGGCGGAGAAAATGGATGGACGATTTGGAATCTCAAGATTCCAAATCGTCCATCCATCAGTCGACGTTGATGATCCGGAATAAGCTCAGATCAATCTGAAAGTAAGTACTCCTCCGGCCAATGGAATTCAGTATCACTCGCTAATTCGTTAATCCTGAGGAATTTAAACGCTTGCTCAATGACATCCTTTTCGTGGCTAGGTGGACTAAATCGTTTAAGAGTCTTCGCCATGAACGCTGTACGGCGACAGGAAATGCACTGTTATCCCTTCGGCACGTAGCTCTATACACTTTCAGCTTAACTCCCTAATTCCAAACGATTTTCATACTATTAATTGTTCAAGTAAGACAGTGGTAATTTTCTCTACCACCAATTGATATCGCATTCTACAATTATTACTTTATTCTAATGCAGGGTTTACTTTTGGTTCCCCTTCGACTTAAGAGAACTCAATTATACTAGGGAGTTGGTAAACTGATTACTTTTATTCCTAAATAAAATCATGTATACATTTCTTGCGAGAGAAAAGATGGTGATATTGATATTCAACAAGATAAACGTCTATTTCAATGTGACATAATCATAAGTCAGAGAAGGGAGAGCAACATCACTTCTCTGTCACGTCCATTGATGAAAAGTTTAAATGGTTTCGGTACTTGACCTGAATGTTATTTTACCATCACTTGCTCCTAAAAGTATACGGCTCTAAATTCCAATATTAGACAAGAGGAATAGACCTAAGGTAAGGTAAAGGAAACCATGTCATAAAACAGAACACTTCTTCAATCTTTCCAGCTCGTTGCAAATAGCTAACTTTCATTACATACGCAATTGCGACGCTACCACCTACAATTCTACGATTCAGTGGAGGATAAAAACATTGATATTCTTTATTATAAATAAAGATTTGTATGTCTAACCTTAACTGAAAATGCATATTTCCAATATATCAAAGATGAAGAAAACATTTCTTAACAAACAACTCTTTCGACACCTTGCAACTCTTTCCCTCCTCATTAAACTAATTATAGTCAAATTAATATGTATTTCAGTAATATCTATTTCAAATTTTGACACAAGGGCAACAGTTTTGGGGGAGGGAGTAAGTTGATTACGTCAATCCCAGTACGCAACTGGTACTTGTTTTATCGATCCCGAAAGGATAAAAGGCAAAGTCGACCTCGGTGGAATTTGATTTGAGAACGTGAAATATAGACTAAATACCGCTAAGCATTTTGCCCGGCCTGCTAATGATTCTGCCAGCTCACCGCCTTATGCACTTCACTAATGCTAAGCTATCTTAGCAATACAAAAATGCAGTAACGTTAACATAATTAACTAACCTGTAATGAGTGTGATTACGACACCCAACGCAGCGATCATGCCAAGGAAAACGAGAATACATGAAATGATCCAAAGTATTCGGCCACTTTTTTGCAGGAATAACTTTCTTGAGTCACTGTAAGAACCTCTCCCAAGATCGGCCTGGCTCTCTTTAAATGACGAATAAGGTTCAGCATAATCATATGATTGTCCAGAGCCCAAGCTGGGGTATTTTAAAGGTAACTGTAAAAAGTAAGAAGAATTTTATGAAAAATATATTTGTCGGAATTTTTCTTTGAAATAATTTTACGTTCGTTTTCTGTTGACAGAAATCTAAACATATTGTTTGAGTAATCTTTATAACATTATGCACGTAACCGGAAATTAATGAGTTCAGTAGTTATGTAATGACAAAATTATGGTAATTACAGAATTCAATGATAATTTCGATAAAAGTATATCATAAACAGAAAAATATTTTCCTTTGTTGATTATCGTTACTTTATTCATTATGTTTTCCTTAACCATCTTCTTGTTACCTTTCCTTGTAACACGATTTTTGTCCTTGGGTAGCAACTATTATTTCCTCTTTGCTTACCCTTAGAAACTATGAAAATGGTTAATATTTCCTTCAAACTTTGCTTTTGTCATGATATTTATTCAAATCTTAAAGAATCCCTCTCAATACGTGGCTATGATGCTTCCCCACTACTTCTACTCATGATCAGAGATGCACGTATGCGCTGTCAATAAGAGACATGCTCAAATGTTTAAAGTCAAGCAACTGAAAAGCAAATCTGTCGTATTAAGCAGAATATTTGTTGTAACGATATTTCTGTTTCAGCAACTCAGCGTTGAATCTGTTTGAAATGTATTGGAAAATAGGTGAGTTTCAAAACATTGATGTCCTGGTCATAAAAGCAAAGTTTGAAGAGAATAGTAGTCATTCCCTTTGATTTCTAGATAGAAGCAAATAGGAAATAACACTTACTGACCGAACAAAAAAAATCTAAAATTTTGTTACATAGTGTTATTAAACAACCCAGATCTATTGCAGACGATATTTTATTAAAAACACTTTCCTTGAGCAAATAAATATTCAAATTATTTATGTTTGTAATACTTCCTAAAGAGGACACTGGGAACTCTTTCTCTCGTAAGCATTTGATGGACATTCACGATGCAACATCCAACACTTGTTGGCCTGATGAGTCATCTTCCCTGGTCTTCTTTCCATCTCCTTTATATCTTGATGAAATCAGTCCCCTGCTATTCACACCCACCAGACTTTCCAGAAATAAATTCAACTGGGCAAGTAGGAAATTAACCTATACCATAATCCTAAACTACAATCTTAAAACCTTGAGCTATACATCTCAACAAGTTGCAGCTTGATACATCTTTGGAAACAGAAGAGAGTCGAGGAGATAAAAATGGAAAGCATTTTTGTGTTATCAACTTCTCTGATATTTAAAACAGTTCTGAAAGAATGTTCGTAAAAGGTCAAATATGAAAAAGTCACGGCCTGTTGCGTATGAGGAGTAGGATGAAATAGAGGAGGAGGAGGAGGAAGAGGGGGGGCTTTAAAAAAGTAGAAATTTTGAAAAACTATTTTTACTGGTTTGTAATTAATCATTGAAACATATTTTTTTTTTTATCATAGTTTTAAAATTCGGACAATCCGAATCCGCCATTTGTTTCCACTTATAATCTCAAAATAATTTTTAAAATCATTCGAAATCCAAATTCAAAATGTTAAAAATAAACTCGTCCATGCGCACGGCCTATTATCGATTCTGGATCGATGCATGCCATGTAACTGGTCATAACCTTTTGTAGTTTTGGATATTTTCAGAAATTTTTGCGAATTTGTGCTCTACAAATTCTATCTCGTACGATTATGCCAAGAGACTTGTTGGATTAAATTTTTTTCATCCCCCACCATCCATAAATCCTTACAGATGATCAAATTAGACTTAATCCGTATCGATCATACAGGTACTGGAGAGCCTATGATTGCAGGGATTTATCCAGAGTGATTTTTAAAGTATGTAAAAGATAATTTATTTTAATAGCACACTTTTCTGTTAATAAAATGTTTTCTTATATACACGCGCGCACACACACACACACACACAACATGGTTTAATCAGACCGACCTGGATCTAAACGACAGCAAATCTAGAGAGAAAAACCACTACTTTTTGCATTTAAATAAAAAATAAACTGCAACAGAAGTTTAATAGCAAATTGTTATTTTTAATCATTTTATCAACCACAAAAACAAATAACATTCAACAATACAACAGCTGAAACCTAAAATATAAGTAGTTTGAGATATTTTTTTTAAAATTACTTGTTTTCAACAAAGAAAGTTTTCTTACTTTTTTGGAAACAAACTCCTTGTAATCCAGAAACCTTTCATTACTGAAAAAGTTAATCCATTCTGGTGGTTCTATTGACCATACAGGTTCTGTTTTTCTTTCACTCATAGCAAGACAGCTAATAAATTGTTGTGAAGATTGTTGTAGTTTCCTTTCTGCTCTGATTATTTGAACAAAAAATGTTTAATACAAACACTTATTGTTCTGTCAGTTTTGTTATGTGTAAGGTTTCATGGGGAAGAGACAGTCTGTGATAAAAGAGTGATCACTTGATCAGTTATGTCTTCTTTTTATTTCTACTTGAATTACCCGGAGCTTGTTCAATCCACTGAGAATATGTTTCAAAGATTTATAGTGTGACTCATCAAATGCTTGAATGCTAAAAAAGAAATTCCAGAAACGAGAAGTCTGTTTTTGAAGGTATGATTAGACTTATTCACAAATACCACTTTTTCTCTGGCTTCAGTTCAGCTGGACGAAAGTTTAACCTTCCACTTTTCAAATACATCAGTTGAAAGAACCTCAAAAAACAAACTGTGACTTTTCATCATAATCCAAACCAATTTTCAGTTTTTCAGGGGAAATTGAGAACGCTAAAAAGTGTACGGTTAAAACATTTATATTTCGCCCAAGAAAAACGGAATGAACGATCAGATCAAAAAAAGACGGGAAATAACAGTTTACCATGTAAAGGAACAATTATTTCGAGATTTCAATGAATTTCATGATTTCAATAAAGTTTTCCTGGATTGTCCATAAAACTCACTAAAAGTGATAATAGAATAGATTTTTCAAATTCGACTTAAAAAAAAATTAAAAATTAATGAATAAAAATTAAAGTTAAGATATTAATAAATAAATAAAAAAGAATTCTTTCAATAATTATTTTTTTTTAACCATCAACATAGATTTGAGCATCTTCATGCCATTGTTTTGGTACGTGTGTATGAATGTATGTATGTGTGTTTTTGGCATTCAGCGCGTACAATAACAGCCAAATAAGGTTGCTCACACAACATTGCTCACAAGTAGTATGAGTAATAACACAGAGGTTTTATCCGAACTTAAAGTAAGCAATTTAACAGTAATAAATCAGCTATGACCCATGATGACACTACCTTCACTACCACCACCACCACCACCATCATTTAAGGCAACAGTAGCGAACAGCAATAAGTAGCATCGACTATAATAACAATATGAACAATAAAAGAATAAAAGGTAAGATAGAGTAAAGGTAATTGTGAATTGTTACAAGCCCCGCAGGAGGTGAAGTGGCAATAGATAAGGATTTGATATTTCAGGATTTAAATGCTTATGACTACTATTATTAATCAGTCCCTGGGTGAGATGTGAACAACAAAAGTGTGAATGGTGGGGGTGGAGGTGGCGGGACGGGGGTATAAGCTGTATATAACAATGAACTTCATAATGAGTACATGTACATTGTTTCTGAATATTTCAGTCTCCTCTACTAACCTTTGCTCTCAGTTCCACTTTCAGACCACACACACAAACACATGTATGTGTGTAAGTGTGTGTGTGTGTGTGTGTGTTTGTATCTGTGTGTGTGTGTGTGTGTGTGTGTGTGTGTGTGTGTGTGTGTGTGTGTGTGTGGTTATGTATACATATATATATGTTTGTATGTGCATATGCAACCTAAAGGGTTTTAACTTCTATTTTTTGCAATATAGGTGCTATTCAGCACCCTCAATTACAATTAGTGACGATTAAATTTTTCCTTCATGGTTCTATATTGCACCTAGCTGCTTATTTGAATTTTAGCACACACACACACACACACACACACACACACACACACACACACACACACACACACACACACACACACACACACACACACACACACACATACTACACAGATGAGATCCAGATATTCTCCGTATAGAAGACACTGGTGCTCAAAAGATTCAAACTTAGACACCATCCACCCCTTTAATTTTCTCTGTCGTTTAAGGCAGCCAGCTGGCAGAAACGTTAGCACCCGAGGACTTATTCTTTGTAAGCCTAGTACTTATTCTATTTGGTCCCTTTTGCCGAACCGCTAGATTATGGGGACGTAAACACACCAGTATCGGTTGTCAAACGATAGTGGAGGGACAAACACAGACACACAAACATATACACACACAAACACACACACACATATACACACAAATATATGACGGGCTTCTTTCAGTTTCCGTCTACCAAATCCACTCACAAAGCTTTGTTCGACCCAAGGCTATAGTAGAAGACACTTGCCCAAGGTGCCATATATATATATATATATTGACGACAATGTAAGCTTCATTTAACTAAGATGTCTTCGGCCTGGAAGCCCAGACTTTATCTGCCCCATTCCCTCAATTCGGATTTTTATTCGCATACTTTGTTTCAGTCACTGGATCTTATTCAGTCATTGCTTCTTATTCTATTAATATCTTTAGCTGAACCACTAAGTTGTGGGGACGGTAAACAAACCAGCACCAGTTGACAAGCACTGGTGGAGGACAAACGGACATGCAAACACACGCACATGCACATTATATATATATATATATATATATATATATAATAATAATAATAATATTAGGGACAAAATCCAAAATTACAGGTAAAAAACTCAATTAAAATCAATTTATAAAAAATTAAAATTAAATTGAGTCTTATAGATAAAGTATATATAAAATAGTTTTATTATATTTATCTTATGATATTTACTTTACTTTATATTATACTCATTTATTGTGCTTTTAATTATTAATTTTTCTATATGTGATAGTGGATTTTCATCGATGAGTTCTTGAAAATTGGTTATTTTCCCTAAAACTATATATATATATATATATATATATATATACAAACATACATACATACATACATACATACATACATACGACGGACTTCTTCCAGTTTCCCTCTACCAAATCCACTCACAAGACTTTGGTTGGCCCGGCGGTTATAATAGAAGACACTTATTCAAGATGCCACGCAGTAGGACTGCACCCAGAATCATGTGCTAGAGAAGCAAACTTCTTACCACACAGCCAACCTGCTCCTATGTGTCAACAAATGCAAACATGGTTGTAGGGTTAAAAAGCTTGCTTCCCAACCATGTGGTCTTAGGTTCAGTTCCACTGCGTGACATGTTAGGCAAGTGTCTTTTTCTATAACCTTGAGTCAACCAAAGCCTTGTAAATGGATTTAGAATACAGAAACTGAAAGAAGCCCGTCGTTTATATACATGTGGTACTCCAGCATGACCGCAACCGCATGCTTGAAACGACTAAAAGAATAAAAGAATGTGTGTGCGCGTGCGCGTGCGTGTTTGTGCTTGTGCTATGTTTGTCCTCCGTCACCGCTTAACAACCAGTGTTGGCTTCTTTATGTCTCTGGAAATTAGCGGTTTGGTAAAAGAAACCGATAGAATAAGTAGGAGGCTTTTATAAAAAAAAAAAAAAAGTGCTGTGGTTGATTTATTCGACTAAACATGGCCGCAGTCCAATGACTTAAACAAGTGTTCAAGCTGGTCGCTAACAAAGTGACAAGACTTTTTGAGTTAAGAGAGTTCTCGGTGTTCGTAAATACGTGACTGAGTTGGTGTGTTGGTTGAACTGTCAATGCATACACCTAAGTGTGTGCATCTATTCACATAAGAATCTCACATGTATGTACGTCATTATTTAGTTTTATTTCAAGATTTCTTGCCAATAGAGAACGAGCCAGTTTCTAAGATCCAAGGCTCCTTCATTGTAATCTCAACATTAACAGGGTATTTTTGTATGTATGTATATGTGCAGATTTATATGTTTTGTTTTATGTTTGAATTCTCATGTATATAGTTACATGTCTAGACATGCTCATATATACTTAAATGATATGTATGTATGTATGTATGTATGTATGTATGTATGTTTGTATGTATGTATGTACGTACGTACGTATGTGTGTATGTATGTATGTATGTATGTATGTATGTATGTATTGTAAAATCCCAGTGAATTTTACTCTACTCTCATTATTGAGCACACCCATCAGTAGATATTTCATTTAAAATAAAAAGATCTATTTAATATTTATATACTTGAAAGGCGGCGGGCTGGTAGAAACGTTAGCACGCCGGGCGAAATGCTTAGCAGTATTTCGTCTTTCTTTATGTTCTGAGTTCAAATTCCGCCAGGGTCGACTTTGCCTTTCATCCTCACGGAGTAGATAAATTAAGTACCAGTTGCGTACTGGGGTCGATCTAATTGATTGGCCCCCTCCCCACAAAAAATTTCGTGCCTTGTGCCTAGAGTAGAAAAGAATATTCATATACTTGAGCGTACGTGTTTGTGTTTGTCATAGCCCCAAAATCTGACTAATGAACGAGAAGAAAACTAGATAGAGTGAGTAGTTATACGGGTCAATTAATTATAGCTTACTACATAACTACATCAAAACATGTCAGGAACGAAAATCAGTAGCAATCGTCACGTAAAGCGGTCTGTAAAAATATAAATAATAAAGGTGAAGGAACAACTTTAAGATATTTAGGTGTTATAGTTGAATAGATGAATGCTTTTACAACCCCACTTACCAACCTTATATAAAATTTTGAGTAAATATTATTTTCGCTTCATTGCAAATCATAACAGTGTGAACCGTGTGTGTGTGTGTGTGTGTGAACCGTGTGTGTGTGTGTGTGTGTGTGTGTGTGTGTGCGTGCACGCGTGTGATTGCGTGTGCTTGCTTGTGTACGTATAAGTACATATATACAGGGTGAATCAGGTTTTGAGGTCATTTACAGGAATTCAGTAAAAGACGCATAACTCATCAAAGAAAAGATATATTTGAAAAGAAATCGGTACAAATAATCTTGAGAATGCTTTTGTCACACCTATTTAATGAATCCACTGCTAACATCAACAGCTGCTTCGATACGGGGTCGGAAGCGTTGACATACCCGAATCAGATCTTTATCAATTTTTGGCATAGTGATGGTTGTGGCGGACTTGAGAGATTGCATGGTGCTATGGGAATGTTGATTGACCTCTCTTTCGACTACGCTCCATACATGGATTGAGGTCTGGAGAACTAGGAGGCCATGTGTCTGGGAGAACCTGATCATGGAGAGTGGTACGCATCCACACTTGGTTTACCCTAACCTTACGGGATGGTGCAAGTCATGTTGAAGACGTACAGTCTTTCGTTGCGTTCTCTATCTAGGGCTTCACATCTTTCTCCAACACCTCCGTGTAGACAGTGGTATTGACTCTTAAGCCTTGTAAAAAAAAAAAAAGTGCGGAGGCATAACATTTCCCTTGTTGATGACAACTCCCGGAACTATCACGGTAGCTAGGAACTTAATATGCAAGACCGTTTGAAGCTCATTAAGGCTTCTGCATAACCATCTATCGTTCCTTCGGTTTATGTTTTGGTCCTGATTGAAGTTTTTTCTCATCAGAAAAAAAAACAAAAAAAAAAAAACAAAGCATTCCAGTCTCTCGGTATTTCAACTTGTTAAGCAAACGCTTTGCATGGATCGAATGATTTTCTGATCACATCCAACATAAACTGACTCCTCCGCATCACATACGATGTCTTCATGCATAACTCCTCTGAAACCATTTGCAATGGCTCTGATTGACTTTCCGGGGTTTTTGTCGATTATTTCTTTGATTTTTGTCAAAGTTATATGTTCTGATGGCATTAGGACCCTATGCATGCGTTTTGCGTTCAGTTGCTGATGTTAGATCCCCGTCAGCAGCTTCCAACTCCTTCCGAGCTTTGACAACGAAGTAACGGACGACTTTCAAGAGGCGAGCTGTGTCTGTATGCGCTTCTAAGATTACGGTGTGCCTTTTCATTTACTGAGTCAACCTGTTGTCAGACATTATTCATATGAAAAATAAGGTAAAATAGATAAGTTAGAAGAAAGTTACGATCCTTGAAAGAGATGTCATCAAAAAGCTGATGCACCCACCTTATATATATATATATGTAGAAGGGGTGCATGTGTGTGTGTGTGTGTGTGTATGTGTGTGTGTGTGTGTGTGTGTGTGTGTGTGTGTGTGTGTGTGTGTGTAGGCATGGTGATGCAAACAGGAAAAATAGGTTTCAAAATATGAGTATGTGCATATATTAATTAATATTTAGCAGAAGTAACAGAGTGACTCAAGTGCCAAGAGTTTCGTGCGTTGGTACTCAACAAAATAGTTTGATAAATGCCAATCTAAGTGCTGAAAAGTTCACAGGCTGACTATGAAGGAGTAAGCTAGACCTGTGAAATATAACATGCGTTAATTTCGACTCCTCTTATTAGTACCTTCATTGTTTCTTTCCAGATAAACTGACATATGACTGTCCAAAGAAGACTTCAAAAGTAACTAGTTGCGACTTCTCTTGAAAATCGACAAAACATGGCATCGTGGTATTATCAAGTACTTGCAGAAAAGGGATTTAGCCCCTAAGCACGTTCATGCTGACATAGCTGCTACATTAGGGGATGACATTACAGCATTATCAACAGTGCACAAGAGGACAGCTGAATTTAGGATGGAGAGGGAAAGTCTTAAAGATGACCCAAGGTTTGGACGTCTTGCTGCTGCCACCACCAAAGAAAACATTGCTTGTCTTCACCACAAGGTGATGGATAAGAGGTGGTCGACTATAAATCAAATCGCCAATGCTATTAGCATATCCTGTGAGAGAGATGAGAATGTTTTGTACAATGAATTTAGCATGACGAAAGTATCTGCTCGGTGGGTGCTGCGTCTTCTGACACCTGATCAAGAGTGTCTTCTGATACCTGATTAAGAGGAAGACCTAACATGTTTGAGGCAAATCCAGCTGGTTTCTGTCAACATTTCCTAACCCAGAATAAGTGTTGGCTTCATCACTTTGGGCCAGAGACAAAGAGAATGGAAACACCCCATTCTCAACTGCTGCAAAGAAGATCGAGGTCGTTTCATCTGCAAGGAAGGCGGTGGCCTCGGTTTTTTGAGGATGCAAAGAGCATTGTGTTTATTGACTATCTTCAATTGGGCCACACCTTCAATGTAGAATACTACGCCAACTTGCTGAGAATACTATGCCAATGAAAAGCTATCAAGACCAAACGGCTAGGAAAACTGACGAAAGGGGTCTTTCATCTCAGGACAATGCTCCAGCACATATGTCCTTGGTTTCAGTGGCTGCTGTGCGTGACTGTGGCTTTGAGCTACTTGATCAGCCTCCCTGTTCTCTTAATTTGGCCCCATCTAACTATCATCTGTTCCCCAACATGAAAAAATATTTGGCTAGGAACCAGTATCACATCATATCTGTTGTTGATGACTTTTTGATGAAAGTTTCTTGACCAATGGAATCCAAGCACTACAACACCAATGGAAGAAGTGTGTAGACCGCAAGGGTGTCTATATTGAAAAATAAACCTCATTTGGTTACATTCCATAAGAGTATTTTGGTAAGCCGACCCTCGTCTGTGTGTGTGTGGGTGTGTGTTTGTCTCTGTGTGTGTGTGTGTGTGTGTCTGTGTGTGTGTCTGTGTGTCTGTGTGTGTGTTTGTGTGTGTGTCTGTGCCTGTCTGTCTGTGTGTGCGTGCGCGCGTTTATGGAGGAATGTATGTATCCATGTATGTATGTATCCATGTATGTATGTATGCATGTATGTATGTATGCATGTACGTCCGTTCGTACGTACGTATGTATATAAGTATGTATGTACTCATGTATTTATGCTTTTGTACATGCGTGTATGTATGCATGCACGTACGTACGTATGTATGTACAGTGTTGGGCAGAGAGGACGGACGTTTTTGAAAAATTCACAAAATCATTAATTTTAGCTGCAAACAAATTTTATTGACATCAATGTGTTCGTATTGCATTAGCATTTGCCAAAATCAAGTGTGGAAACAACATCCATCATTTGGTGTCCATTTTCATTGATGCATTTCTGAAGGTACTCTTGAAAGTTGGCCCTCAGTCTCTCCAGCATTGCTCTGTCGATTTGGACGACTTCCATGCGAATAGCTTCCTTCAAATCGTCCAATGTACGGGGTTTATGCGCAAACACACTTGCCATGAGGTTTCTCAAAAGAAATAATCACACATGGACAAATCAGGGGATCGAAAGAGCCAAGGAATGTCAGCAAACCTGCAAATGAGGCGGTCACCGTAGAGAGAGCGAAGAGAATCCATTGATGCTCTGGCTGTGTGGGCCGTCGCCCTATCCTGCTGAAACCACACACGTCGAATTGGCATACATTTTCGTCGTAATTCAGACACAAAGAAGTTGTTTATCATCTCGATGTAACGCTCGGATTTCACAGTAACAGCATTTCCATTATTATCTTCAAAAAAGTAAGGACCAATGACGGCAGCTTTTCCAACCGCGCATCAGACCGTCACTTTTGGGCTGTGCAGTGATCTTTCGTACGGTTCTCCCGGATTTTCAAGAGCCCAATAACACCAGTTCTGTTGATTAACCATGCCATTGAGATGAAAATGAAATTCATCACTCATTAAAAAAATAAGGTTGTCATTTGTCTCAAAAATTGCTTCCATCTGATGTGCGAAGTTAAGCCGCCGTGCATAGTGCCTTGGTTTCAACTGTTGCCCAATAACCATCTTGTACGGGTGGAAATGCAGGTTTTCATGTTAAATACACCTTACCGATCGATTACCGATACCAAATTCAGTGCAATGCCTCCAAGCAGAGCGATTCGGACTCTGTATCAAAGCTTATCTGACGCGTTCCACATTGTCCGGCGTCCGTACCGTTCGTGGCGCCTCCACCAGTCTCCTATTCATTAATGTACTCCGTGTACGAAGGGCATTCACCAAACGTAAGATTGTGTTACGGGTGGGAACAGCCTGATTTTTGTGAATGTGGCGCCGAAACTCACGCTGAACTGCTGTGACAGACTCGTTATTCTTCACGTAACTGTCGGAGGCAAACACGCGATGTTCTATCGTCCACAGCGCCATGGCTTGACCTGAAAAGAAAAAAAAATGTTAAGACACCACGGACCGAATGGTACCTGTCGGACATATGTTCTCCCCACCCCCACCCCCACTGAGGCTGAGTAACAGCCATTTCTAAAACGTCCGTCCTCTCAGCCTCACCCTGTGTGTATGCATGTATGTGTGTGGTTCATAACGGGAATACAACGCTCACTCCTACAAAATATTTGAGATAAGGCTCATAAGAAAAATTTTCCATTTCTTTTTCCTCTCTTTTGCTCGTCATGTTTCACCCTTAAAATTTTCTTCCTTTCATCTTTATTGTTTCAGTTTCTGTCTGTTACACTTCTGCCTCTCTACACCACCTTTTGGTCAAAGGGATATAACTCTTTAATCCTCAAAGTTGAGTTACTGCCCTTCCTCCATTAATGCATTAATTATAAATTATTTTCATTTGCTTTCCCGAAAGGCTTTGCGCGTGGAACTTACCTCCTCAGCCATCTTTGCTACCAATAAAACGCAGAACTCAAATGTGTGTGAAAACGTGTAAATAAGTAACTGTTTAATTTTTTTGTTCGTGCTACTGTTATTAATAGTATCATGAAAGACATACTCTCCTCGGCGGAGTTTCTGTTCAGGACTCCCAAATAAGTTGTATTTTCTCCGTTTTGACGGGGACTTCTTCATTTTTTTTTTCGTCACAACTTTCGAAATGATGGAGGACATCTTCTAATGAAAAACTATTTTAAAAAGTTTATTAACTATTCTTTTTTTTACCTCCTCACTCCGGACCGATTTTGGCCAATTTTTTTTTTAGCCTTATGCACTTAAAAACCATAGGAGTAGCTTTTTCATTTAAAAGAGAAAAAAAATTGTAAATATTTTCAGACGGAAAGGTGTGTGATTTAAGGAAGATTTGGCTGTTGTTTCTAACACATCCCACGACCATCTTCCCTGCTTCTTTCTTACTCTCATATGTATTGGTGTTTTTCCATATTTTTCTCCCTATCAAAACATTTTGTGGACTGATGGTGCAGAATTAACGCAGGAGTGAGTGGTCCATTGCTGGGATTTAAGCAACAACAAAAAAATCATTTTTGCACCCCGCCGTCCCAAACCAAGCGAGGCTGCGCATATGTGTGAGTGTAAAAAGAAACATTTTTACTAACTGAAATTTATGGGGAGAAATACAGAAAAACATCTGTAAATGTAAGAGGGACAGAGAACTGAGGAAGTTGGTCGTGGGATGTGCTCAAAACAACAGCTAAATCTCCTTTAAATTACACACCTTTCTATCTGAAAATATTTACAATTTTCTTTTCTTTTTTTTATCCCCTTCTGAAAAAAGCTTCCTATATGGTTTTTAAGTGCGTAGTGCCAAAAAATTGGCCAAAATTGGTCTGGAGGTGGGTGGTGAACGGAGAAGTGAAAAAAAATCATAAATTATCAAAATTTTTTTATGTGGAGATCCCCCCCCCCCCCCCATCATTTCTAAAGCCATGGTGAGAACAAAAATTGGAAAAATCCCCATCAAAACAGAGAAAATCCAACTAAAGTGGGTGTCCTGATCTGAATTTCAGCCCCTCCCTCATAATTCACTTCTGACTTACATGTCTACTCACAGAATCAATCTACTGATAGACTGTAATATATATATATATTTGATATATATATATATATAAGTAACAAAGATGTACAGGTGAATTGACATCTGTACACCTTTGTTGCTTAGCTATATTCTGTTCGCCTAACTTGGAATCTGCATTTAGGAAATACTGTAGAAAATACCTTTATAAAAAGTATATGTCTGAATTACCAAGAGCAGATATTTTCACTAAGCTGGGTTGCTTTGTCTACATACATGACAGGAATATTGGGTACAAATACGCCTACATGGAGTCTTGATATTCAATATTCAAATAATATTGTTGGGGTGTGCAGATTATTCCAAACTAGCAAGGTGCACCAATTTAAGTACCTAATTCAACTGAATCTTTCATATATATATATATATATATATATATATATATATATATATTTACAGTACCATGCAAAAGTCTTCTACTAATTGCCAACTTAAAAGTGGATGTTTTGCATTGCTTTTCTTACAGATGAAACATTGGCCCTATTGGAGTCATTTCCATACCTAATCAAATTTTGTAGTAGGGATTCTGAATGAGAGGGGAAGATGCAAGACGACCACCAAAAATAGCAGTGTAAAAGTTTTTGGCCACCTCACATAAACCAATCAAGATAGTGTTTTAAAACAGAAAAATGTCTATAATGGAAATTTATTACATAATGTTCATTTCAAGAAGTTACTGTACATTGTTAATATTTCGCGTGGCTTCCCTTAGCTTGAATAATTGCTTCAATGCACTTGGGAAGAGATGCATACAAATCCTTCACCATCTTCACAGGTATGAGAATGCCATTTTTTGTGGCTGAGCTCCCACAACTCTTCAAGATTGTGTGAATTCTTCTCTTACTCCCAAACTTCACTGTGTGTGTCTGTGTCTGACAGTTTTCGTTTTGCTTTCCTGGAGGCCTTCTGACAAATTCTTGCTTATTAGAAGGGGACACATCAAAAGTGATGGTTCAAGAAAGTTGGTTAAAATTGACGGTAACTTGAATAGTGCCAAATACATGCAGTTGCTGAAGGACAATTTGATACCAGACTTGGATGCAGGTGAGATTTTTCAGCATGACGGAGCTCCATGCCACAGATCACATGCAACACAACAGAGTGTGGCTGATGAAAGTGTTACCATATTAAAAGATTGGCCAGCTCAGAGCCTTGACTTAAATATAATCGAGCAAGTGTAGACAGAACTAAAGAGAAGAGTCCGTGAGAATAATCCATGCAATCTTTGAAGAGTTGTGGGAGCTCAGCCACTGAGAATGGTATCTCAAACCTGTGAAGATGATGAAGGATTTGTGCACATTGTAGCAATTACTCAAGCTAAGGCAAGCCACACGAAATATTAACAATGTACAGTAACTTCTTGAAATGAACATTATGTAATATATTTCCATTATAGACATTTTTCTGTTTTAAAAGACTGTATCTTGATTGGTTTATGTGAGGTAGCAGAAAACTTTTGCACAGCCAATTTTGGTGGCTGTCTCATCTTGTAGAGAGGAAATCAATGCAATTCCACCTGAGCTGACATGGAGGGTCATGGAGAACCTCCGGGAATGACTCCATCAACAACAGCTGCCATTTGTCTGATTTTTTGTGTGCTTTTTAGAAATATAATCAGTTTTTTCCGAGATAGTTGTGTTCTTTTTTTATATCCATTCAAAATGTGAAAGATCTATATACCCCACCCTGTATATATACATACATATATATATACACACACACACACACACACACATATATTATAAATATACATACACACATACATATATATATATATATAATCCAAGAAAGTTAGGGGTTGTGAATCCAACCCACTAAGGGATAATATCTATCCAGTATACTGTGGAAGGATACCCAATTATTATTACACTAGTGTTTTTACCAAGTGCAATAAATAGGTGCAGGTAAAAGGATATTTTACCCTATATATATATATATATATATATATATAACTAAATGACAAGGGAGCAAGAATTAAGTAATCATTACATTATATTGAGTTCTAATACTAGGTTATCAATATCACTATGCCCAAGCAAAATTTTATATACAGAGTGGGTGGAAAGTAACTAGGCATCAGAAATTATTTATAGAATTTTTAGTATCACTGAAGTCATGACGAGAATATCTTTTAAACAGACAACACTAATGGGGATTTATTTCCTTATTGTCTTATTTCTTATTTTCCAGATGACCAGTCGCTTGACTGTTCAGGAGCAAGCTAAGATAGCAGCACACTATGAAGTGTGAAATTCTGTTGTTTTGTTTCAGAGATGGTGGCATGCATGGAAAAGTAAGCATGCAACACTATGTCCAGAGATTATAAAAAGTTGTCATGCAAAGCTGATGACCACAGGTTCTGTGAACGATGCAAGAAGTAGCCATCCAAACACATCCCAATCAGCGGAGAACGTGGCAACAGTGCAGGAGATGTTTAATTGTGCAGCCCTCAAAAATCAACACATCAAGCAGTTTGTAAAAGTGGACTAACAAGACACACAATATGTTTGGGGTTGTATAAAGAATTGAATTTCCATCCATGGAAACCCCATTACATGCACGAGCTAAAACGTGAAGACTGTGACCACAGAATGGAATATGGAGAGTTAATGCTAGGTTGTGTTTTTTACATGCTCAGTTTTGCTTTTTATATGCTAGGAGTGCTTTTTATGTAGCACCAGCAATGGCAAGGTCAGTTTTGGCATGATTTTTACAGCTAGATACCCTTCCAAATGCCAACCACTTTACATGACTCTCCTTGTCATCTCAGGGAGGAATTGTGTCAATTTCCTCTCTGATCCTTTCCTTTAAATCCTCAGGTGTTCAAGAACAACATCAGAAAACCTTTTCATTTAAGTATCCCCAAAGGAAAAAGTCACAAGGACTTAAATCCAGTGACCTTGCCGGCCACCCTATGTCTCCCCATAAATAGATCAAACACCCAGGAAATATTTCCCCCAACACTCCAACTGAACATCATGCAGTGTATATATGTATATGAATGACAGGCTTCTTTCCATTTTTGTTTATCATATCCAGATTTAGAAGTTTTTGGTGACCATGAAAATATGCTGTATGGCATTGTAAAATAAAACGAAATAAATTTTGAGGATGTACTAGTCTCTATATTCTCTGCCATTATAATGCTACCATCCAGTGAAGCAAACATGGAATTGTCAGTCAGGAATTTACAGCATGAGTGACAAGTCCTAGTAGTCATAGATGTTAAAGACTAATTGATGCAGTTAGCTTTAACCGGGAGCAAATCAGAGATACTGCAGTATCCACCCAGTTAATATATCCCTCTAAACTCACTTATGTATAAATATATTGGCGGTGCTCCAACATGGCCACAGCCTTAGGCTTGAAACATGTAAAAGAATATATATATATATATATATATATGTATATATTTCTAGCTGTAGAAACCATGTCAAATCAGACTGGAACCTGGTGCAGCTCTCTGGCTCATCAGCTCTAGTCAAACCATCTAACCTATGCCAGCATGGAGAGTAGACGTTAAATGATGATGATGGTCATTGAGCAGTATATTGCTAGTTATGGCATGTACATAATCAGAATGGTATTATTTGACTGCTGCACTTAGGTAAAAGCCTCTTTTATACTAGAGATACGTATGTTGCTTGGTGTTGGTGAAAAGAAATGAAATGAAGTACGGTGAAAAATTGTACATTTTTCTGAGGAAAAGAATAGCTATCTCCCATGGATTGGTTGAAGCCATGGCTGAAGCTCATAAACTGTGGTTATGTGTAGGTGAAGCGCATAGCCTGTTTGTATATATGTATGTATGTACGCATTCATGTCCCTTGTCCCAGGATAAACCTGACAACATTGTGAAAACAAATTTTCACTCATGATGGCAGCATCTAAAAATTTGCTTTTTGTGTTGAGAAAAGTACCCGGATTATGTGAATTTTTAAGAATGACTCACCGCCAAGAGTCTGCATCATCTACTTCCATTCAGATATGGCTCAGATTGTTCCACAACCATTCTGACTAGTTATATGCTATAACTAGTAATACACTTCTCAATGATATGTAAAAAAAAAATTAACCACCCTATAACTCATTTTGTGGGGTTTTTTCTTATTTATGGACAACAAACTGATAATTTACAGGCTCCCTGTGTCACAGAGTATATTACAATAGGTCACCACATGGTTTTGTTTTATAGTAGCTTCTCTGGCTATGCATTTATCATAGTCATAAAAAGACTTGCATTATATTCCCTTTGCAGATATGAAAATATACAACCTTGGATACTCAACCATGTACATACTCACACCAACAAACTCTACACAAGGATGCTTCTAGAGAAAACCATCACACCAAGCAGCATCCTGTAAATTTTAAGTTATAGTAAATATTCTGTTGGGCAGTACACTTAATTCGACATAGTTAAGAATTTCTATCTTACAAGATTTGAATAATTTCTAGTGAATCTTTCTTGGCTATTTCTACAAGTACAGTGTGAAAATTATGCTTTGCTGATGAGATCAGAATAATATTGAAACATCTCCAGAGTTGAGTAAATTCTTGCCTGATAAATACAAGTAATTTTAGTCACTGATATTGTGTTTTGCCTCACTAAAAATATATTTCTAGTTAGATTTTTAACATTCCTTGCATTAAATATAACTCTGGCATTTCAGAATGCATCTAAATGTTGATGAAAGGCACCACATCATTTAAAAATTTCACTGCTTATATGTTAGCATCAGCTTTAGTCACACATATACACAGCAATAACACCAACAGTTTGGAGGGTATTTCTTTCTTCTGAGTTAACCCTGATCAAGAAAGCCTACGATCAAATCCTTTCTATCTCTGTCTTTTTGTATATTAGGACTTATTGTTCAAAGTATTTCTGTTAGAAATACTAGGCAAATATTTGATACCACATTTTTTTCCTTAATAAACAAAATTCTTTATTCCTAATTTATCCCTTTTGTTACCATATTTCTGTTGAAGTATACTGCCTTTGTTTTGATTAATTTTGAAAATAACAAAGAATATAGTAAAATAACTGTCATTAATATGCAAATGTCTGGAACACAAATTAACATGAAATTTAGATTTCTTTAAATCAAGAAATTTGTATCAGAGCCAAGGGCAACTCAGACAAGTTGGTATCAAAAGGGCTTAGCAAAAGTTCTCTTAAAAGCTGTGGCCTTTGATGAATTCTTAATGTTATGTTATCATCAAAGAGTTCATTATTAGTCATTGGTAATTTATTAAATGGAACTTCCAGATTATAACTGGTTGTTTGAATCACTTCAATGATAGAATTTGCAGAGTTCATTTTTCTATAAAGTCCTATGTTGTTGCAATTAAATGACTTTGTGCATAAACATTGTAAACTTAGAGAATACAAGTTAGTGGTGGTTTAGGCATACAGAAATAAACAAGAGATGTGACAAAGAAAAGAATGAACCAATAAAGAAAACAAGCAAAGAATACTAGTTCAATTTATAACAGCAGGATAAAAGAAAAGACAACAGAAAGCAAAATTAATTAAGCATTAACTTTATACAACTCTAGGGTTGACAATGGTGATGATATTGATGTACTGGAATGTGCTGCATGCATGTATGTGGGGCAGAAAGAAAAAATTAGAGACACACTATTTCAAAATTCAGTTTATATCCTGAAGAAACCTTTTCGTTTAATATATTACTATATAAAACTTGGTTAAATTATTCATGATACATAGCAATTGTTTTTCATGTCTTTATTTTGCAGATGCATTTGATACATTTCTAGAAATTCTAAACACTTTTTTTATTGTTTATAAAGTGCCCAAAATATCTAAAATAAATATATTAGCATGTTATCTGGAAGTTGTATTGAATTGCATAAAGTAGGCAGCTGTTGGAGGGTTAGTATACACTTCTTTACTTAAAAACTCTTGATGAGCTTTCTGTTCTTGAGCAAGTCTTCGGTTCTCATCTGCTAGCTGTTGAAGACAATCCCTCTGGTTCCGATTTAGTTCTCGTTCTACAAGTATACCAGATCTGGCCTGTGCTACTCGAATATTATCCCAGTTTTTGTTTAGTTTTTCTTCTTCGTCTCTCTTTCTCTGCAATCAAAATATTGAAAACATAATGGTTGAAAATTATTTTCATTCAAAAATATTCTTACAAACAAATACAACAAACTGGTGAAGGCTGATCTAAGGACCTCATGGAAGACATGATGGAGGACCAGGATGATTGGCAATATGCAGTCCTCAAAAAGCCCCACCTACCTTGGTGCAACTGAGATCCTGATACATCACTGCCACTGAACCCATCACTCAATTTCTTCCCATCATCTCCCTACATTATTCTGCTACTGTAATTAAATGTGAGCAGAACTGCATGCTTCAGTTTTCCCCTGATACCACTTATCCTTATTATCAGTAAACATTTCTTTTGTTGACATCTTTCATTCTTACTACTGTCTTCTTCACCCACATTTTACATTGATCGGCTTCCTGAACTATCAAATTACCCCACCTCCACCTCTATATGTTTCTCCTCTCCATTAACTATGCCTGCCCCACTCTTAAAACCTACCTAATCACATGTCATCATTCCTCCTCTCTCTCTCTCTCTCTCTCTCTTATTCCTTCTCCTTCCTTGTATACTGTATTATTATTATGGCAATAAACACAAAAAACAATGAATTAATGAAGTACATAATAACACAAACATTATACCAAAAGATTTTGTCGCACCCACATTCTCCCTACCTGCACACATACAAATCATTCAAAAAACACATGCACACACTTAAAAACCCACTTCCCATAGGAAATCAGAGATTTTCTAGGGAATATCACCAAGAGAACTCCTGGTGATTTACTGTTGGAAACACCCCAAGCTAACAGGAGGAGTGGGCAATCTGCCTCTCCAAACAAAACCAAGTAAGTTTTCCTTTTCTTTCTTTTTCCGACAACATGGTCATGTACAGAATAGGCAGCATGAATGTACTTGATCTGGGGTCACCTTGGATGCGGGGTCACCTGTTCAATAACCCAGGGCATGGGTGCTGGACAGACAGACACACCTCCAGATGGACAAAAACTGAGATAAGATAATGAACAGAGTGACTACTCTCACCCAGAAATGGACTGAGAGAAAGCTATCCCTGAAATGTCAGGCAGAGGTAGCTAACATGTATATCACATCTGTCATCTACTATCGCCTGACCGTCATGCCTTGGCCTGGACACCGTCTGATTATGCTGGAGCATATACTCTTCCACTTCTTGTGGAAGGAACACATGCCAGTGGTCAGGCAGTCTATCTGCTGTCAACACCCGTTGACTGGTTGCCAGGCCATGCCGTGGTTGATGATGTGCAGACATGCGCTGAGGCTATGACATCTCCAGTGCTTCCTTGATGGTGAACAGATGTGGTCACCATTTGCCAGTCATATTTCTGCAGCTAGTTTCTTTAATGGAGCTGCAGTCCTGGGTAAAACAGAGACCGAGGGGAAGCATTTGGAAAGTGGAATGTCTTCAAGCACTCACAGCCCCCATTCAATTGGACACTACAATAGGTAGAGTGTCTACTTTAGCTTTTTATAGATGATTAGTGGAGAAAAGGTGTGACAACATTCTTGACGAAACCTTAGATGTCGAAGATCAACTAGCTGCTCTTTTCTGGAGAATTTTCGGCCCGGAACTGATGGATAATTTGCAAAACCCTCTGGTCTAACAGTGCTACAGGGGAGCTTTGCCTGTTCAAGATAAACTTTACAGGCACAGAAGTGCCATCATCTAAGCATGTCCAAGATGCACATAGGACAACAAGACAGTCCTGCATGCACTCATCCAGTGTTGCTGACCTGTGGGTTTATGTCGAACACCTGCTGTCACACGTAGGGATGGATCCAACTGCCAAATGACTCCATCGTGAAGATTACTCCACTGCCTTCCTTTAACTGAAAAGAAAAGGCTGTGTTTATATGCCTGGTGGCCATGGCGAAAGAGGTTGTATGGTGGACAAGATTGTAGGGGCTGAAGACAAGCACTTTTCTCTTTGGTCAATCACTGATCAATTTCTTCAAGTTTCACTTGAAAAGGAAAATAAGGATAGAGAGGGAAGCATTGTCTTCTAGCCAATTTGTTGAAAGGTGGATGAAAGTCATAAGAATGGTGTGGGTGAATGGGCCTGCTCTGAGCATATGCCTTTAGTTGAAAAAAAAAAAGAAAAAGAAAGCAAAAAAAGACACCTGCCCCAAAAGTCAGGGCACCCATGATTTTTTTATGTGGTTTTCCCCATGAGCAGCCCTTGAACGTTTCCGCCCTATTGAGGATCACACATTGATTTTTTAAAATTTTGTCCTGTTTACATGCAAAACCTTCACAACAAACAGTCTCACACACATTCTTTGTTTTGTACTGTACTGTCCATAATATTTTTCTTAATGTAAACCCTAATGTTAATAAAGAAATCATTATTATTATTCAGTAGCTTTATTTTTGTCATGTGCTTTCACTGCACTACCGAGTGCAGCTCTGTGTGCCTTGGGTGTGTGCTGTGATTTGTTGTGATGCTCTTATTTTTACTGTATTGAAAGTGTTTTACGTAGGATGTGTGCGGTGCCTAGTAATGCTATTTTCTGTATGTTATATATACTTGTTAGTCCTGGTGTTTTTGTTATGTATTTGTCTGAATGTCTTTTATCATACCTAATGCACCTACTGATAGGAATTGTTTCTGTTTTTAGACTCCACATTCAAGTTACCTCTATTTCCAGATCTTTGTATTTTTAATATCATTATTATTATGACTAGGACGTTGCCTGTCGATGCACTACTGGTAAAAGTATTTGTTATACCTTCATAAATTGTTCAAAGTAAAAGTCTTTTCTTTAAAGTTTTTGTTTGTCTTTATGTTGAAAGATACAAACACACACACACAACGAAAACAAAAAACCATATATATCATATACTTATACATACAGTCTTTTTTTGAAATGTGATGCACTGTGTTGACAGACTTACACATAAAATTCCTGCATTTATTTTAAATCAAAATGTGTCGGTTACTATGGTGACAACACTACCTTTCCTACCTACCTGATTGTCTATATAGCTATCTCTCTAACTACCTATCTATCTGTCTATATATCTATTTCTCTCTCTCTCTCTCTCTCTCTCACTGTATTTCTCTCTCTCAAAACAATGGTCAACTTTGCTTTTCATCCTTTCAGGGTCAATAAATTAAGTACCAGTCAAGTATTGGGGTTGATGTGATCAATTTACCCCTTCCCACATATTTCAGACCCTATGCCTATAGTAGAAAGAATTATTATTATTATCATTATTATTACTGACTCAAACTTGTTCATAAACTTGGTAGAATTTATGTGGGTAGTGGGTTACTACCTGTAAGCTTAGGTTTTCACAATCTTTCAATAGTCTTTCAAATGCTTAAGACTCTACTGACAATCTTTCTTGTCCCTAATAGGCAAACTTTTTGTAGAAGCTCTACAGGACATTCTATTCCAATCTCCTTCAACCATTTGTCTATATCTTTACTTACTGTTCCCAATGCATTAATTATTACAGGCACAACCTTAATAATTTTCATATTCCAAATTCTTACAATTTCAAATTTTAAGGGATTGTATTTTTTTTTTTGTGTGTGTGTGTTTCATCTTCTTTCTTTACAATCCTGATATCAAACGGACATGATGAATCAATTAGTAGGCAACTTCACGCTTCCTTGTCTGTTACTGATATGGCTGATCTATTATTTTCTAGCTTTTTGTTTATTTGAATAGGAGAGTCCCACAAAATCTTACAATTCTCCAACTCCAGCACTCTTTTGACCCAATGTTCATACCATGTGCCCCCAAAACTTCTAGTGCAAAACTTTCACAACTAGGTCATGCCTCCATTTCTTATATCCTTCCTGCACCAACTAGGGGCATTCTGCAACAATGTGTGCTACTGTCTTGTTCCAAGTTCCACAGATTCTACATTTTTCCGACACATTCTCCCCACATACATTTTTCCTCAAGTTGTTTGTTTTTATCATTTGATCCTGAGCTACTATAATTAGGCTCTCTGTTTCTTTTTTTAACCAAACCCAGGATTATGTTCTACATACATCTACAGTTTTCCTTTCATCCTTTCAGGGTTGATGAAATAAATTCCAGTCAAGTGCTGCAGTGGATGTAATCGACTTCCCCCTCCCCTCAAAAATTGCTGGTCCTGTGCCAGGATTTGAAATCCTCATTATTATTACTATTCTGCTGCTCTTCGTCCTCCCACCTTTTTTCTGCACTGTCAATTATCTCCTTTCACCTACTTCCCCACCCCCAAATCATGTGCATCACTAGTTAATCTTCAACTCTACCCAATTTCTACAGTTGTCACCTACTCTTCCCTACTTATCCCTCAACACTTGTTCTTCATTATATTCACCCTCTCACCCATTCCCTATTTCTAAACATCTCTCATACACTCATGCAACATTTATGCATCCCACTTTCTGTTCATTTGTCCTCACTCACTTCTGCTCATCTCATACCATGAGGGTCTCCCCTAATACCTCATCGGCACTATTTTTATCTCTTTCCAGTGCCATCCTGTAGCCACATATTTCCTCTACAGCAAAAAAGCTTTGAGGCGATTGAACAAGAGTTTATTTGATATTACATAAGACCTGAACATTTTCATAGAAATTATGTCAACTAGGTATTGAATACAAAAGAAAATAATTTACATAAGTACTTTGCAAAGCCACAGCATAGAGAGACTGACTGGAGAATATAATCAAATGTAATGGGCTTGAAGTTACACTGTCATAACTGATTTATAAAGAAAGGATCCTTTTTATCAAGTCTGTTGTATCATTGAGAAATTCTATAGAAAATGCCTATGAAAGAAAGCACCCTAGCATAAAGGTTTAAAAGGATCATGTGAAGCACAAAGCCTTATTTTATTTGAGGTTAGAGCTATGGTTTCAAGTTTTGTCAAAGAGAGACCTTGTGAAGAGCAGAAGGAAAATAGTGAAAACTTATATAAAGAACTCAAAGAAACTTAAAGATAAATTATGATATTTTAATGGAAGACTAAATAGAAGCTTTTAAAAAAAGTCTAAAAAAACTATCAATGATTAGCTGCAGAGTTAAAAGACAGCCAGCACATAACATTAATGTATTTTGTTGGAGAGTATAAATGCATGTACTGAAAGATGAAATGCAGTTAAATTTAAATTAGACACTTCTTTAAAGACATTTGTTCATTGTTGTGCAAGAAAAATTTATCTTAACATTGGTTTCAAATACTGGTACAAAAGCAAGCAATTTAGGGGAAATGGTAAGTAGATTACATCAACCCCAATGCTCAACTGGTACTTATTTTATTGACCCTGAAAGGATGAAAGGCAAAGCCAATCACAACAGAATTTGAATTCACAATGTGAAGAAGAATGAAATGCCACTAAGCATTTCGCCTGGCATGCTAACGATTTTCCCACTTCACCAACAGATCAAAATTCCTTGTTAATTTGTGAACCATTTACTAACCATTCTTCATTTGCACCACTCCTGTATGCAGAGGTATAGCCAGGTTCTATTGTTAAGGGGAGCAAACACATTAAAAGAAAAAAGGTGCAGTCTCACACATACCAAACAATTTTTAACTCGTTTCTCTTGTATTACATGAAATATTTCATTAGCTATGAAATACATAATTGTATTCTACATTTATTAATTTCATGTTTCAGTAACAGTGTCATTATGTATGAAACTTACAACTACTGATATAGCTAACTAAAGAGTTTTAAGAAATTGTTGAAAAGGCGTCAATTTTGTAAAATGTGCTGTGGTGGTGGGGTTGATTGCTCCCTTTGCTACCCTATTAGCTATGCCACTGACTATAGTTCCAGGACAACTGGATAACAGCCAAATAAGGTGGCAGTGTAATAGGACAACAACTAACTTGACCAACTAACAGCAAGTGTCAAGACCACTGGAGGTTAGTCAGAGAAGGGTATAAATTGTTGTTTAATTGCCTAGTATAATTGATAAAGTAAAAAAAATATTCCAACCATAATCCATTTTTTTCTGTTTTTACCAAAGTGAATCTTGAAACGAAAAAATGTTGGAGTTATCATGGCTCAATCAGGGATGACCTGAAACTAAACAACACAGTAAAAACTATTATACCTCTTATTGACTGAACCCCAATGCCCCAGTCACTTTGGTTGCTAATTGGCCATGCTAAGTGTCATGCAGTTATACTGCCATCTAGTTAGTTGTCATCCAGAAAAAAAATGATGTGAGAAGAATTCAAAACATTTCCTTGACTACAAGCTCAACCAGAGATACCATCAAAATTTACTAAAATTACAATCAACTTTCGGGTAAAGTAAGAACAACTTTCTGCACTGCATGCTGATTAACATTAAAGCTTCAGCTACTCATCCTATTACAATAACTAAAATAAAATACTTGAATTTTTGCTTTGAGTTACTTTTGTTTTGACATGATTGACTGTCACCTAAAAACACTAAACTTGACTTGTCTATCCAGTAGATTTCAAACTAGTTTATATGTGCGACAGAGTAATAAAAAAAAGAAAGACAAAGAAAAAATAGAAAGCATTACCCTATTTTCAATACATTGTCGTTTTTGGGTATCTCGTATTTCTGCAAGTTGTTGTGGATTCATGCCTTTCCATCTGTCTGGAATTACACGATGGACCCCAAAACCACTTTGGGCTACAACAGGGTTTTCTGTGAGAATATCTCCATGTATGCAATTAGCTATTTCAGTAGCATTATCATCTTCATCTTGTTGCTTTTTCAAGCGTTCTTTTTCTTTTCTTTCATTCATCTAGAAAAAAAAAAGGACAGTTATAAATATAATTAACAATAAAAATTGTTTAAATGATAACACTTTCTTATTTTATATTTCTCTTTCAGAAAACAATTTTTTAATAATTCTTTTTTTCTGTTTTTCATGTGATGTATTGGAGAAAGAAAGAAAGAAAAAAGAAAGAGAGAGAGAGAAACTAGTCACTAGATGGCCTTACAAAGCTTGTAATGATCAGTTTAAAACAACAATCCAACAGAAACTGAATTATGGCTTAATTGACATCACCATATGTCAAGTTTATTGGAAGACCAAATAATTTGGTTATCAAAGGAAGCTCAAAACTCTCCAAATATATAAACTGAGTAAAGTAAGATTTTAGAAATTCATAGCGAGATCTATATTTCTTTATCTTGCCAGGTTTCATTCAATGATGTATCTTCAGTTAAAACTGATGTAGCAAATATGAATCTTTGGATGTGAGATTGTTAATCAGAGGATCAATAGTTTGTATCTCATTGATGACAGCCAGGAAAACAATTTGTTCCTAGCAGGGTCACTAAACTATCTCTGACCTAATTCACCTATTCGTAAAATAGGTACAGCATAGATGTGCATTTCACTGCCATAGGCAACATCATTAATATTGGATAAGTATTTTATTAGTTTACGGAGCTAAGCTATAAACTCCAGAGGGTATTTTGTGTAGAAAGAGAAAAATATTTCCCCATCTAATAAAGAGTAAAAAGTTCAATAAATTTCATGAACTTCAAAATCTTCTGGTAAAAGAGGTGGATAAAAAGACAAAAGAAAGAAGAATGAAGTTAAGTAGGAAAAGTTTAAATGGTTTGTTGCTACATATATATATATATATATATATATATATATATATATATATATATATATATATATATAGCACTGGATTAACAATTAAGCAAAATAAGTACATGCTTAGGGCATCAAAGAAATGGTAAATGGTTTATGGCACAAAAAAAAATTACTTTAAACTTGCTAAAGTTATATTTGAAGTGGTTTATATGATTGAAGATATAATTTTGAAGTGTTCATGGTGTCATAGTGACATCATATATGACTGACCAATCAAAACAAGACAGACAGAGTTAATGATTTATTCATGTGTAGCTGTGTATTGTCTACTAGTCAGTTTTAGACTGTGGCCATGCTGGAGTACCGCCTTTAGACGAGCAAATCGACCCCATGACTTATCCGTTGTAAGCTTAGTAATTTTTCTAGTACTTATTCTATCAGTCTCTTTTGCCAAACCGCTACGGGGACATAAATACACCAGCATAAGTCGTCAAGCGATTTTGGGGGGACAAACACAAAATCACAAACATATACACACATACATATATATGTATATACATATATACGATGGGCTTCTTTCAGCTTCCGTCTACCAAATCCACTCACAAGGCTTTGGTCGGCCCAAGGCTATAGTAGAAGACACTTGCCCAAGATGCCACGCAGTGGGACTGAACCCGGAACCATGTAGTTTGTAAGCAAGCAACTTACTACACAACCACTCCTACGCCTATATATATATATATATATATATATATATATATATATATATATATATATATGTATATATATATATATATATATATATATATATATATGTATATATATATATATATGTATATATATATATATATATATGTATATATATATATATATGTATATATATATATATATGTATATATATATATATATGTACACAACCACTCCTACGCCTATATATATATATATATATATATATATATATATATATATATATATATATATATATGTATATATATATATATATATGTATATATATATATATATATATATGTATATATATATATATATGTATATATATATATATATGTATATATATATATATATATGTATATATATATATATATATATATATATATATATATATATATATATATATATATATATATATATATATATATATAGGCGTAGGAGTGGTTGTGTAGTAAGTTGCTTGCTTACAAACTACATGGTTCCGGGTTCAGTCCCACTGCGTGGCATCTTGGGCAAGTGTCTTCTACTATAGCCTTGGGCCGACCAAAGCCTTGTGAGTGGATTTGGTAGACGGAAGCTGAAAGAAGCCCATCGTATATATGTATATACATATATATATATATGTATATATATGTATATGTATATATATGTATATGTATATATATGTATATGTATATATATGTATATATATATATATATATATATATATATATATATATACACACACACACCATAATCATCATCATCATTCCATGTCCACCTTCCATGCTGGCATGTGTTGGATAGTTTGTTTCGAGCCAGTACCAGATTTCTGTGTCTGTTCTGGTAGGGTCTTTGTGGCTGGAGACCTTCCTAACACCAACCACCCAGCTGAGTTCTATACAATGGTGGAGTGGCCAGGTTGCCAACTTGCCTGATGGCAAGTGGGCCCCTTAGACATTAGAGTCCATATACGGGGGCCCGTGTTAGTATCTAAGGTCTCACGAAAAATACTTTGGTTTCAAAAAAATATCTGAAGTCTTGGAGAAAGTATCAAATTTAAAAAAAACAAGTACAACAATTAAGCAATGCAGTTGTTCAAAGAATTCCCTAGGGAATTAATAGAAATAAAATATATGAATCAGGAGACAGCTGTCAGTGGTGATAAAATGTAACTAAATTTATATACATATTAATGCATTTATACATACACATATATATATATATATATATATATATATATATACATATACATATATATAGCCAGCTCACTTATGCATACCTTTCCTTCTTGGACACTAAACTCCGCTTGCGAAGACCTGTTGAGGCAAGTGAAATCGAAACCGAACTAAATTCGACAATTGGCACCTATGCCAACGTCGTCTCCTTCATTGGACACGAAACTCAGCTTGCAAAGACTTATTGGGGCAAGCAAAAGCGAAATCGGGATGGCACCTGTGCCCAGCGTCGCCTTTCTGGCACTTGTGCCCGTTGCATGTGTAATGGACTTTCGAGCGAGATCGTTGCCAGTGCCCCTGGACTGGCTCTTGTGCGGGTGGCACATAAAATACACCATTTGAGCATGGCCATTGCCAGTACCGCCTGACTGGCCTTCATGCGGGTGGCACGTAAAAGCACCCACTACACTCTCGGAGTGGTTAGCGTTAGGAAGGGCATCCAGCTGTAGAAACTCTGCCAAATCAGATTGGAGCTTGGTGTAGCCATCCGGTTTCACCAGTCCTCAGTCAAATCGTCCAACCCATGCTAGCATGGAAAGCGGACGTTAAACGACGATGGTAATGATAATGATATATATATATATATATATATATATATATATATATATATATATATATATATATACATATACATTGTTTCTGTTTAAAATATTGGAGAGCCTGAGAAGATCAGTGGTGGAATTTATCCATAGTAATTTAAAATAGGTATCTAAAAGATGATTTATTTTAATAGCAGACTTTTCTGTCAGTAAATATATGTTCTCTTACACACACACAACCTTGCTTGGTTGGGGGAGGGGGTTAAATTTCAATTTTTTATTGCTTAAATCCCAGTAATATACCACATCAAATGGGCTTATGGGAAGTTATTGAAAAACATCAATACATGCGACAGTGATAAAGAAACAAGGAAAGAGGTCATGGAATGTGCTAGAAACAACAGCCAAATGTCCCTTAAATCACGCACCTTTACGTTTGAAAATATTTACATTTTTTTTTTACCGAAAAGGCTTCTCTCATGGTTATAAAAATTAAACTGATAGCATTGTAGTTGTGGGTAGGCCCCACTGCCTAGTCTCCTGGCAACCAATATTTTTAGACCCAGTCCACCACTGGTTATATATATATATATATTTATATATATATATAACTTAAAATGCCTGACTATAATTTAGTGCTTTAGTCTGTAATTAGCTGGACAAGACTAAAAGGTAAATAATTTTCAAGAATTATAAACAATCCAAATATTGAAATACATCAACTCCTACATTCAAGCTCTTATCTATAGAGTGAACTTCTTCCTAAAAGAAATCACAAATAATCATGCCCACTTCAGACAAACATTTAACCTAATGGGTTTGATACTTTTCTAACAATTTGTGTTTGTTTGTGTAGAGGTGAAATGGATCTCTACCCAACCACTAATTAGTCAGCAATGAGGTAGAAGTAATACCTTTTGTCAGGGAAGTATCTTAATACAAAGTAGAATTGTGTGTTTTGCCTGGAGTGAATAACACTTAAGTTTAAAAAAGGTGAAAATGAATGTGAAGTATAGACATTATCAAGGTGGTACCCCAGCATGCTGCAGTCTAATACTGAAACAAGTAAAATTATAGAAAAAGATAAAAACGATTTTTCAAATAAGAACGTAAGGGGATAGAACTCAGCATAAACGAGAGGATGCTGAAAAGTTCCTGGCTTTAAAGGTATTGCGAAAGGCCAAGAACCTTCCAAGATCATTTACTGGGTTTAGAAAAACTGAATGACCACTGTAATAAGTGTGTGAATCTGAGAGGGAAATATGTTCAATAAAATCATAATTAACTGATCCTCCTGTATTTTCTTTTACCCAAAACCAAGAACTTTTCAGCATCCCCTTACCAAATTCTCTAATAGTTAAAATTTTACAAAAATAAAAATGAAAAATATCCTGAAATCATTATAGAGTCTTTACGATACCATCAAATGCTTCATTTTCATGTCATGTATTGAAGGAAAGTCAGCCAATCAGAAGCTATTGATTATGGCTGGAAATTACAGATATGAAGAGTGATATGAAGTGAAAATGGCTGAGCTGAGAATTAAACCAGTATCACAGACTCAGCCTGAAAGAAGCTTACTACCATCCTCATAGAATTTCAAAACATACATCCACTTTTTTGAAATAAATAAATGAATTAATAGAAAATTAAGATTTTGATTACAAGAGCAAGATTAAAATCACTGGTTGCTCTGTCAATATTCATTTTGCACAATCTCTCAGCCTCCTCAAGTCTGATAAGTCTTTCATCCAATTCTTGACGCTTCAAATCATGAAGATGGTTTGCTTCTTTCAGATTTTCCTGAGCCCTCCTCTTATCCTGAATTTGCTGGATTAACCACTCTCGCATCTGTTCTTTTTGAAACTGATTACGAGATGGATTGTTCAGATCTTCACCATCAAACTTCTGTAAACTAGATGCTGTACATTTAGGATCATCATCAAACATTCGATTTGGTAAGGTCTTCTTTAGTCTATCTGGGTCATTCAAGTCAAATTCTCGGCGATGACCAGCTTGCTGATGCAACATACGATATTCATTGAGCCTCTTGTTCAGTTCCCGTATATCCTCATTCTGTCGCATTTCCAACAACTGGCCAATTTTAGAATTCCTTACAGTATCTGAATCTAAAGAGAAAACATTGATAAAAAAATAATCTTAGATCAATAAAAGAAAACAACATTATATTATCACCTTGGGAACAACATATAAATAATTAAGATTCTTAGTTGATACAATTTCAAAAAAAAAATCATTTAAAACAGGAAATATTTGAAGACATTTGCAGATGAGACATTTGCAGATGAGACATTTGCAGATGAGACATTTTGTCAACTGTGAAACAAAAGCATCTAATTAACGGCAAAATCACATTTTCATTAACAAATAAATATTTTTTTAAAAATAAGAATAAGAATCTGGATGACAGTTGAGTAGAGTCAATACAAAATTTAAGTTCAAGAAGAACAGAGTTACTAACTAAATGCATCCTCTCTTCGCCTCTCATCTTCTTCTTGAGCCTTCTTCTCTAGAACCTGTTGATCAATGGCATCCACATCTAACTGTAACAATATAAGAGAAACAATATAAAGTGTATGGCTTGGAAAAATGAAATGAAAATACACAAGAACCATAAAACCTTAAGAATGAATTTATAGATGAAAGATATGACTTATTAAACGTTATTGACACTGCTCCATGTTTTATAACAAATGAAAATAAATGAAAGACAATTCTCCTTATTGAATATAATTAAAGACATTTTGTTTTATTAATTCATTGATTTTATGTCAAATACACAAGGTCAGATCTCACCATTGTTCACACATTACTTTTCAATTTTTAGTAGTTGTGATCAAAGTTTGTGTTAACTTCAAATTAAGAAAAAAGTTTGCAAAAGCAGTTCTCGAAATTAAATTTCTATTCATTGTCAAAATACTTTTAAAACCAATAATTCTTGTTAGAATTAGATTATGTAACTCAGTACCTCTTTAGAGAACATTGTTCAGATGCCAGTAAATTTAATATGGATTTAAATATTAATTTACATACATAAAATGTCCATAGCAATGTGCTTTTGGTTTTCTACAGAAGACTTTATTTTTCTATTGCAGGTTAATGGCATCATTACACTACAGCACTTGCACATTGATTTATACAGAATAAACCTTAAATAATTTCTAGAAAAAGTTACCAACTCTACAAATATTTCCATATTTTAGTAGGATACAAAATATTTCTTTCTTAGTGCTATATTTCTGCTACTCGCTGCTGGCAATGTGTTACTACTAAATACTATCTTGCTCATATGAAATAAAACTAAAATTATAACTGTACAAATTCTATTCATTCATTTGTTCCTTTCTTTCATTTTCAGATTATACAATTTGAACACCATGTTAAAGCACAAGAAATATATAAAAATGAGCAAGTTTATCAATGATTATCATAATTTTTTTCCTACTATAGACACATGCCTGCAATTTTGAGGGTCAGGACTAATAGATTACATCAACCCCAGTGATCAAATGGTACTTATTTATCAAAATCAGAAGGATGAGAAATGGTATTAGAACTCAGAATGTAAAGCCAGAATAAATGCCACTATGCATTTTGTCTGGCATGCAAATGATTCTACCAGCTCCCCGCCTTTTAATGAGCTTTATCATATTTTAAAGACTATTGAGTCTAAATTACCACCTTTATTAGAATTCGACCAAAACAATGAATGAGCAATATATTTCAGTGTAAAAGAGTTTAATTTTTCATTGAAATAAAACTCTATTTTTCAAGATCTATGTGAGGTGATACAGTTCTATATTTAAGAGATGAGGAATTATGTACATTATTTACATTTGACGGATATTTGTCCTCATCTTGTTTGTTGTTAACATGTTTCAGCTGATATACCCTCCAGCCTTCATCAGGTGTCTTGGGGAAATTTCCAGCCTGGGTTCTCATTCCTAAGGTATTTTTTGATGTTATTATTATTACTATTATTCAGATCACTGCCTGGAATTGAACTCGGAATCTTGGGGTTAGTAATGGAGTGAATTTTAAGGCTTATAAATCTAATATTTTCCTATCCTTCCTTAATACTGGTTCCCATATGCTACTCATATCTGCACTCGGTCTGCTTAGGTTTTGTGTCCTAGCATATGTGCTGCTTCTTTTAGTTTTTGTATTTTCCAGTGGTGTTCTCTGTCTATTATCTTAACTTCATCCCACAGGGGGAGGTGGTCTCCATTTTTCCATACATGATCGGTTATACCTGATTTATCAATATCTCCTCATGTCACAGCTTTGTGATGTTCGTCTACCCTTATTTTGAAGGGGCAGCATGTTTTGCCTTTTTATAACCCACCAGAGCTGCATGGGATGGAGTACACGCAGTCTTTGGTCATATTCTCTTCTATTGATGGTTTTACTCAAAGGAGATATTTGCAAAGTGTTGTATTACTTCTGAATACTGTCCTGATGTCATATCTTTTGTATCTTTTTGGAGAGGCCTTTCACATAGGGTAGACGGACTGTGGACAGTTTATTGGTTTCATCTTCTCCTTTCTTCATAATTGGAGTGGATAGTATGTTTTGGGGGAAGTTGTTGCTTAATAGATTGTTATTGAGCTTGATCATTTCTTTGTGGTGTGTCTCATGATCACTACTTATCTTCTTTGCTCAATGTTTTAGGCACTGAGCAATCCCTCTCTTTACACTGTATGGATGGTGGGAATTGAAGTTGAGGTATCGTAAAGTAAAGGCCGGCATGCGGTATGCGGATGTCCTGAATCCATACTTGGTACGTGTTATTAATACATCCAGGAATGCTAGCTGATTGTCTTTTTCCTTTTCCATTGTGAACTGTATGGATGGTTTTATTGAGTTCACATGATCTAACAGCACTTGAATATTTGTACACACATGCAGTTAAGCATCCCCTGTAGACAGTTTATTCCAGCCCATACCATGTGTTAAAAGCTAAACCAAAGTATATGGTTTTGGAAATTCAGGGGAGACAGGAGACTAACAGTGTTGATTCACATAAGCAGGATTTCGTCAAGTCTGTTCCCCTACCACCACATTCCTCTTCCTCTTCTGCCACACTCAAACAATCTACACATAAACATGACGCATTATCTAACGACAGTGCATTTCATATTGACAGAGTAATCAAAAGTGGAAGAAAAGTACATTGGCAAGCTAGATACACTCATGTATATCTTTATTATTACAAAAACACACACACACACAAATGTTTTCTTTTTATAGTATCCATGGAAAAAGAAAAAGAACTGCAGATTTTTGCATTTTCTATGAACTGTTTTCATTGTTACATGGACATTTTTTTCAAAAAGTTTTCAGTATTTAATGCATATTTTTCCCTTTTTCTTTTCATACTTGTGTTGGTTTTTCTTTTTTTCTGTAAATTCTGTTTTTACTGTTTCATTCTTACATTTCATGCAAAGAACTGAGAGGGGACTACTTGCAGCAGTGATTTGAAACCAAGTTGTTAAGTAGCCAGTCAGACATCACAATCAAACTATAGTAGTTTCACATAATTGGTCTGTTATGTATCCAATCAGCATCAAATCACCAGATGATTCAGTCTTCTAGAATCTTCTTGTGCTCTTAAAAAGATGGTTTTTGGTGGTAATTGCAGAATATTGAGGTAGCCACACCATGTGTCTCCATTCTCACCACATCTAGATGGTTAAGACAGATGGCTGATAGTAGACAAGAATTTTTGTTACCACAAATATAGTGCAATTATTTTCCAGTTGTGATTGCTGTATCAGTAAGTTTGTCATAAACTCCAAGCAGTATGTCTTTCTCTTTGAAAAGGACAAAAGAAGAAAAGCAATAGCACATTCTCTTTGTGATAATATTGCAACTAGGGCAATTGTCTGATGCATCAGTGTCAACTGTTAGCAAGATAGCATCAAGGCAAGCATTTTTGAAGTTGATTTTAATAATTTTGAAAGCATTTTCTCCATTCTTGAGGAACAGCACAAGAGTTTCATTTAATTAAAAGTTTTAATTCATCATAAAAATATCACTTCTCTATTTATCATCATCATTGTTTAACATCCATTTTCCATGCTGGCATGGGCTGGATAGTTTGACTGGGGATTGGCAAACCAGGAGACCGCATCAGGCTCCAATCTGATCTGGCAACGTCTCTACAGCTGGATGCCCTTCTTAATACCAAGTACTCTGAGAGTGTAGTGGGTGCTTTTTATGTGCCACCGACATGGGAGCCAGTCAGGCGGCACTGGCATCTGCTATGTTCAGATGGTGTTTTTTACGTGCTACCAGCACAGGATTCGGTCGGGGTGGGGTTGGCATCAACCACGTTCGGATGGTGCTTTGTACGTGCCACCGAAACAGGAAGCCAGTCAGGCGGCACTGAGAATGACCCACGCATGCATAGTGCTTATTGCATGCCACCAGCACAGGAGCTAGTCAGACGACACTGGCATCGGCTACAGCTACAATTTCCATTTGATTGTGATTTGATTTTGATTTTGATTTTACTTGACTCAATAGGTCTCCTCAAGCATGGCATGTTGCCCGACGATTCAAAGGTACTCTTTAAATAGGCTGGTTATGTGACACTGGGGTCAGCTGTGATCTCATTTTACTTGCTGGGTCTTCTCAATCACAGAATATCTCCAGAGGTCTCGGTCTTTCGTCATTGCCTTTGTGAGGCCCAATGTTCAAAGGTCATGCTTCACCACCTCATCCCATGTCTTACTAGGTCTCCCTCTTCCACAGGCTCCTTTCACTGTTAGGGAGTGACACTTCTTCACACAGCTCTGCTCATCCATATGTAGCACATGACCATACCAGCGCAGTCGTCTCTGTTGCATACCACATTTGATGCTTCTTATGCCTAACATTTCTCTCAGGGCAATTACACTCTGTTGTGTGTGCACACTGACATTACACATCCAGCGGATCATACTAGCTTCATTTCTTTCAAGCCTATGCATGTCTTCAACAGTCACAGCTCATGTTTCACTGCCATGTAGCATGGCAGTTCACACACATACATCATACAATCTACTTTTCACTCTGAGTGAGAGGCCCTTTGTCACCAGTATAGGTAAAAGCTTTCTGAACTTTGTCCAGGCTATTCTTATTCTAGTGACAATTCTCTCTGAGTATCCACCCCCACTACAAACTTGGTCACCTAGGTAGCGGAAGCTATCAACTACTTCTGGTTTCTTCACTTGGCATGTGATGGAATCAGTTTTCTGAGCCTCTGCGGTGTTTATTGCCCCAGTGCATCTGCCGCACACAAAAGCTATCTTCCTGGTTAACCTTCTTTGATGTTGCTGCACCTCTTATGCATCCATAGCTTACACTGGGTACATCTTATGGAGTTTCTACCTACACCTTTTCTACAGATCAAGCAGGACCATCTACCTGAAGGGGTTTGTGATGTGTTTGCCTTCCTACGTAGTAGGACTTTAATTTTTCTAGATTGACTCTATGGCCCTTCAATTGTAAACCTTTCTTCCACACCTGAAATTTCTTCTCTAGTTCTGGTAGTGATTCTGCTATGAGAGCAAGGTCATCAGCATAGAGGAGCTCCCAAGAGCAACCTGTCTTGAATTCCTCTGTTATTGCCTGGAGGACTATGATGAATAAGAGGGGGCTGAGGACTGATTCTTAGTGAACCCCTACTTCTACCTGGAATTCTTCATTATACTCATTGCCAACGCTTGCCTTACTAACAGCATCCTTGTACTGCTCTTATTAACCACTCGTCAATCCCCAGTTTCTGCATCGCCCACCAGATTAGGGATTTGGGGGACCCTGTCAAAGGCTTTCTCCAAGTCAACAAAAGCGATGTATAGGGGTTTATGTTTGGCTAGGTATTTCTGCAGTTGCCGTACCAGGAATATAGCATCAGTGGTGCTTCTACCTGACACAAAACTGAACTGCATCTCATCGAAGCAGACACTCTCTCCCTAATTAGTTGGGCTATGACCCTCTCCATGACCTGTAAAAAAAAAACAAAAAAACTAGTACTTCTTAGAAGGCATTTAAGAGGATCAAATATTATTTTGTTGTCTTGAAAGCAATAACCAAGAAAATATTTGTGTTACCAAAAAAACACTTTTTGAAAAAATACAAAGCTATACTGAGATCTTCGATGTATGATAGAAATGCCATTCAAGTTCTGTGATGATCTTCTATAGAGCCATTACTGCAGGCAATGCTGTCATCTAAATATATTAGGTAGAGTCAGTATTATTTATAGACATAATTTGGTCCAATGTAATACTAATTTACAGAATTAAGGCATCAGCAATTAAATAATTTTGTTCATCAATTGTTAAAACATGCCACAGTATATGTAAGACAGTCTTGTGTACTGAGATTGAGAACTTGTAGTGGACTAAGTCTGAGAAAAGACATGTGAACAGATTACACCATGGCATGATAACTGACGCATTGAGAACAATGATAAAAACTTTGCATAATTTGAGGGAATTTGATATAAGTTTATAATTAAACTTTTAAATTTTTGTGTGAATCAAAGATCACTTCAAATTTAACTATTCCATATCAGTAAAAATGCTGCTCTGACATAAGAAATGGTGGATCTTGTTAAATTTCTTCCAACCACTTTTATTCACTTGATTGTTTTCAAGTTTTCTACACTGGCGTACTTTTGCATGCTGATAACCTGGGATGAATCATCACTTTCACTCAGCAATATAAAAACAAAATGAAACTAAGAGCAAGAGTGACTCCTTCCAAACATAACTTTTTCTCATGGAAAACAATGATAAAATGGAGGTGCCATGGCAGGAAATGGTTGCAACTTCTGCTATGTTGACAATGGAGGTAGTTGATTAATCAAAATTACATAGCTTTAAATGCTTGTAAGTTTTATATTATTAATTTCTAAAAAAAAAATTTTTTTAAAACATGATTGCATTTTTGTTTATAAAGTATTTTTAGATGAAAATTTGAAATGCTTCGAGTGAAAGAAATTTAACAAAATTCGAAAAGCTTAATAGAGTTTGCAAAACTGTAAAACAACCTAATCGAGCGATTTGCTACGGAGAGCTCAGGTTGTAATACGACAATAACAATAGCAACAATAATTGTTTCAAATTTTAACACGAGACCAACAAGTTCAGGGGGTGGGGTAAACCGATTATATCGACCCCAGTACCCAACTGGTTCTTATTTTATCGACCCTGGTAGAATGAAAGGCAAAGTCGACCTCAGCGGAATATGAACTCAGATTGTGACCCTCCTCATTTATTTTTCAACTGCTATCAACATTCATACTTTTGATGTTTTTCAATTGTCTTGAGGCTTAAAAGGCAGTGTAAGGACGGACTTTTAAAGGCTTGTGAGATTTGCTTCATACCGACCTTGCTAAAATATAAGGATACACGTTGCAACATGAGTACAAACACGTCAGTGACAGGCATTGGAAAGCATCAACAATGTATGAATGCTAACAGGGGCTGAGAAATCAATAAGAATGCATTTTTTTTTTTTTTTAGGGAGGCGGTCTGCATCTTGAGTTCTCCAATAGCGAGTAACTCGCTTCTATGGTGCCTTCTCTGATTAGGTAGTTTACATTGTCTCTGAAAACCATTTCTTATGTCAAAGCAGGATTTTACTTATACGCAATAGTTAAATTTTCAACCATCAGCAGATGTAATTTTTAATGGACATGGAGATAAGAAAGCGGAATATATGACCTTATAACAGCTGTTTCTGTCAATTTACGCACAATTTTTTTAACAAAAACATTGTCGTGACGTGATCTGTTCACAGGTACTTTCTAAAACTTAGGCTTTAGCGAGTTTTATATCATTTTATAATTGAGATTTAAACAAAAATTACCTTTTATTATCAAATAAGTTACAGGCTATCATAAAAAGGCGGTCTGAGTTTGTGAGATAAAATTGGGAATGTCGATCAAATTACAGACGTTATAATACAGCTATTTAAAATATTTTGTTTTGATTAGTTCATTGTCATGGTAACGTAAAAGGTTTAATTTCCGAGGAAAAGGATGAAATGGGAATAAATGTTATTTTTAAAAAATAACAATGACAAAAATAGTGAAGAGTAGTCAAAAACACGTAAATTCAGAAATTCATTCATAATGGGGAGTTTTAACAACAAAAACACGGAGGCTTCGATGAAAGCTTAATAAGAATGCAAATCGTGTCGGTTTGATCGACTTTACTTACTCCGATTGTTCGTACTTTAGCATTAAAGATACGGCATTGCCTTTGTCTTTCCAGGTCGCGGCGACGTTCAATCGCCGCAGCTTCTTTATAATCAGATGGTAAATCGAGTTTTTGCATGTTTAATATCTTAAGAGAGACACAAAAGAAATTACAGCTATATCACTTCTATGAGAAAGGTTAATACATCAATGATGTTGCTAAGCAACGATAATATGTCTTCGACCGCGTAAATAATTTTCCGATTCTGATTAGCTAATAATAATTCTAAATTAAATTTAGTTAAAAACCAAAAATTATTTAATATTATATTAGATTTAGTTTTATAATAATTTAATAAGGCAATAATAACTGATTTATTTGAAGTTTTATTTATTGACTAATGAAAATGTTTAGTGCTTAACTAATGTTCGCGGTAAAATTTTCAACTATAATGGCTGCGTGAGAGAGAGATGTAATTTTTTTAGTGACTTTCTCTAAATATCATTGGAGTAAAAAAAAGAAGTTTTAGCAGGTTATTCAAAATGCCGGGTTATTTAAGATATATCGAAGTGGAAAATTTCAAATCTTATCGTGGTAAACAGTTAATTGGACCGTTTAAAAAGTTTACTGCTATTATCGGACCAAATGGATCAGGTACGTCGAAGGAAATTTTTAAACGTGTCTCTCGTAAATATGACCATATTTTCCCGCTTTTCTCTTAAAGATGATTCTGATTATTTCTTCGGTTGATATCTATATACCTATCAAATTTATGCATTTTATTAGAAAGAAAATAACTGATTTTTGGATGTACGAAAATCACTATTAATTTCATTGTGTTTGTAAACAATATAAGACCACAAAAAAATTGTTTCAGGGCTAAAAATGTACGACTTCCAGTTTGTCCATAATTTACACCGTTTAAAGACAGATTTTTATCATCTGTCTTATGTTTTATTATAGTTCGCCTTGCCCCGATGCAAATTCCCTTGTTAAACGGGAAAACCTTCAATACTTCTCAAATGATAAGAATGTTCTATATATCTCGCTCAAGCAAATTTTTCCCCCTCCAGGTGTTTTGATTTGAGCGAATTGTTTTCATATTTTGAGTATTTCTTCTTTTTAGTTTTTGATTAATCATCAATTCAGTTTCTTTTAATATTTAGTTCAATCTTTATTAAATATTTAGTTTAATTATCTTAGCATTACTGCATATCTGTGTAACGTTTGCAATTTGGCGCTATTTAGTAAATTCACTTAAGCTGTCTATTACGAGTTATCGTTTCGCTATGATACAATTATGAGGTCAGCCAAGAGAAAAACAAGTAGCTTAAAAGTGTAAAATAAAACATTCTAAAATAAATTCGTTTGCTTTATCGACCCGTACCATAAACAGATTCTTGTGACAGTTTTAGACATATTTTCGGAGTTAAATGCGGTGGAGGAATACTTGGCATTTAGTCCATTCGTCCTATTTCCTGATATGATTTTATATTCACAATATTTCAATTAAACTACGGCGTTTCTAACTAGAAATACGAAAGTTAAGATCGGGAATCTCCAGCTATTCTTGTTATTCATTCTACTGAACTTTCGTTGCATCTCTGTAATAGATTCTGGAAATTCTAGGACCCTAGTTCGACCTATCGCTTCTGATAGAAAAATTAAACGAAACGATTATTTTCACACACATTTGGTATTACTTTCTGATTTTTATTTTATTTTTTACATCAATTAAGATTGCTTTTATTTTTTTTTTTTTACCATGTTTGTTTCTGCCTTCATGACGAAATTAAATTTCATTTGTTACCTTGGATCGAAAATATATAACGCGGAAAATTTCAGCTGCGTAAAGTTTCCTTTATAAGTTTGTTTACAGGTTCGACTTACAAGTTTAGAAAAAAAATCTGCTACTTGAATACGAAAGACTAAAAAATTTATTGTTTGTCTTAATATAATTTCATTTACTAAACTGAAGTGAAAGAAATTTTCGTCGTAAAATTCATTAATGTAGTGACCGGATCAAATATCTCAAAAATGTACTCAATCTTTTTTCTGTATGTCCGCCTTTTACCCCTTTTTACCCTTTCATCATTCCGATCCCCTCCCTACATACAAAAAAAAAATGCAGGCTTGTATAATACACAATTTATTGCATAATATTATATTAATGTAATATTAGCATTTTTAAGATTAACATTAAGGAAAAGAAAAACAAAGAATAATAATAATTTTTAAGCGAAAAATAAATTTCCCTGGTTAAGAATTGCAGTTTTAGAATAAAGTTGTGAGTTTAAATCCCAAAAGTTGACTGCTTTCTTCCCTCTGACATACATATATTACATACTTACCCATTCTCTGTACCGTATGTGGCCCTTTGCATGATCAAAATAAATTATTTACATTTAGCATAGTCTTGTTGATGTTATATACTTGTATAGATTGCAAATAGAAATAAATCGGTAATGCAACACAAATTATTTTGTATATTTATTCAAGGATTGCGAAGTTTAAAATTTAACTAACACAATTGACAGAAATATCAAAGTCCGTATTCTTTAAGCAGAAGAGTGCGAGACGGCATAGCAGATTTTCCTCCGGTGTGGAAAAATAAAAAAAAGGTGTCGTGTACCTTAAATAAATGTGACGAAATCGCAGTATCATCGTGACCACTGGGCTTAGTAGCTCTAATGTACATGTAGTAATACTGGTTAATATAAAGATCTTCACCCGTTTAAGATGCAACTATTTCAGTTCTTATTGAAAACTCGTCTACTTTGTTTAGTTGTTATCAGTTGTTATAGCTGGATTTGAAAAATTCTGTTTTCATGAAAATGTAAGCGATTGAAAAATTGTTTAGCATCATTTTGTTTTCAAATAGTAGAAATGATATTTTATGCTTGAATATAATTTTTCATACATTGCAGGAAAGCTAGAATGATAACTTTTGATTGAAAATTGTTTATATATCATCATCTTCCGTTTTCCATGCCGACATGGGTTGGATGCTTGAAGATCCTCGTCGTGCGCCAGTGTCTTGTTTTTGGCGTGTGTTTTACAGTGGAATACCCTTCCTAACACCAGGTTATGGCCGGGGATAAGAGGTTTACTTCCCAACTTTATGGATCCGGGTCCAGTCCCATTGCGTGGAACCATGGGCACCCCTGGGCCGACCAAAGCCTTGTGAGAGGATTTGGTAAAGGAAAACTGAAAGAATTACCAGACCTTGTTGAGATCAGGTCTCTTGGTTTCTGAAACAAGGCTTCTAATTCTATTGGGAGTTAATTGCCTTGGAAGGAGATGTTGCAAGTGGTGCAAGAGAAGAGTGGTTTAGTACTAGGAGTTGGTAAAGGACTATCACAAGAATGGGTGGTGAACGAGGTGTTTGACATTGGAGTTTGGCAGTTGAGTGTTTGCATGTTGTACCGTGAGTAAGGCCAATTGGAACCCAGGATATTACAGGTATGAGCAAAAGAGCCATCAGGCAACTGAGAAAGCATCTAGATGATTCTGGTTGAAACGAGGTGGGGTCAGTAGAATGCTGCTTGGATACACACTACACTTGATCAATCTATGTTTGGTTGTCTAGATGAGTATGTTGTAAGACCCAAAATGTTCAGTGTTATATATATATATATATATATATATATATATATATAAAGGTTTTGTGTGTGTGTGTGTGTGGCCATCATTTACATTTTAATATCTACTTTTCCATGCTAGCAAGGGTCAGACAGAATTTGTTGAGGCATAATTTCTACAACTGGAGGCCTTTCCTGTCACCAAACCTCACCTGTTTTCATTGGAAGACTGGAAATTATGCTCATTTACAACTCTTGAGCAATATTAAGACAAGGAGACACACACATACATAAGTATATGATTGGTTTCTTAGTTTTCATCTTCCAAATCCTTTTTACAGGGCTTTGGTTGTCCCAGGGGTTTAGAACACACCTGCTGAAGGTGGTATGCAGTGGGACTGAACCTGTAACCAAGTAGTTGGTGAGCAAGCTGTTTGACCACACAGTTATGCTTGCATTCTTTTTTGTATGTGTGTGTGTCTGCCAAATTAGATTGGAGCCTGGTGTTGCCATCCGGTTTCACCAGTCCTCAGTCAAATCGTCCAACCCATGCTAGCATGGAAAGCGGACGTTAAACGATGATGATGATGATGATGATATATACTTAAACAATAGGGTAAAAAATTGGATATTAATTAATATCAATTTAATACCAAGGAACAAGCACTTTAAAAGAATCAGGGAGATTCAGAAAAAATATCTGAGATCTCAAAGGATTATTGTATATATATAAAAATATATATAAAGGAGGCCACTAGGTGGACTACTAATGTGCTAGAAGATCACATGTCATGTGTCTACTAAGACCGAATAATTCTCAAAGGGAATTTAGTAGACACATGGCATGTGATCTTCTTCTAGCACATTAGTAGTCCACCTGGTGGCCTCCTTTATATATTTTTATATATATATATATATATATATATAGTTATGTGTAGGCACAGACCCTCTTAACTCAACAATACATCTAAAATATGACAGCTGGAGGAAGATAGGGCTGGTTCTCATTTTCAGCTTTGTGAATTACAGTAGGAAATGAAAGACTTGCTTAAGAACACAACATTTTGCACAACCCAGGAATCGAACCATGACTTTCACCAGTTGACCATGCATTTTCATGCATGCACACACACACATTCACCCTTAGTGTAAAACACTATTTTCATTGGGACTGTGAACACAAGCCTTTTGCTTCGTATGTTAAAAAACATTTATGCTGTCAACTCCTGCGATATCACTGATATATCAGCTATCTTAATATGTATCGAATTTAGCTGATTCTTAAAAACTTTTTCCCAGAATTTATTTCCTAGAGAAGAAAATTGAGCTTTGTCAGAACATTCCAAGAAACAGCAACTTACCATTTATAAATTTATACTAAATAGGTATAGAGCAAGGCATCAAGGGTTGCTTACAATAGTGGCAGCTATCTTTATGTTTTGTTAAGTTAGTAAGATATCTTGCTGCTCACTGTTTGTTCCTTGAGTTTAGGTTAAGCACAGCTGCACGAGTTAAAGCAAAGCAAAAGGCAGAACTATATGTGCATATAACTGGTTAAGAAGTTTGCTTTGTGACCACCTTGTCTCAGGCTGCCCAGTACTTTGTGAGTGAAATCTGTTTGACAAGAACTGTGCTGAAACATCGTATATTCATTGTTTTATAGGTTGTTCAGTGGGGCTGAAATTGAAACTATATTATATGAAGTGAATTTCTTAATTACACAACCATATATAATGTGTTTTTGGATACCAGTGTAAATCAATGTGTTAAAAAGATGTTACTTGTTATAGAGATAAAACTTACACATTCATTAAAATGAGTTCTTGACAAATTGCTGTGGTCAGTATAATTGAAAGTGGTGTCCTGTTATGACAGGAAGCCAATAAAAGAATAGTCAACCCCTCAAACTAAGTGCATAGATTGTAAGGTCTATTATAATTGGCCTAAGGGCTTCAAGAAATGAACAATAATAAACCTGCCTCAACCAAGAGCAAACTAAGCTTGCTTGCCTGGCAATGTGAGTCTTATCTGGAAATATCAGATTTCACGTGTTTCTGGTTAGGAAAGCTATTAGAAAAACTGGAATAATTGTAAAGATCCAGTTTCATATCATAGAAGGACTCTCCTAGAGTTAAATTCTAAACTGTACATATGCAATTTGTAACATCTCTCAGTAGGAGCTTTTGCTCACTTTTGGCAGTTTGAATTATCTTGGTTTATTTGGTGTCATTACTATGAATGAGAAAGGATGTTAACCATCTTGAGTTCTGCAGTCAGCACAACATCTTAACATTTTTGTTTTTTTGTCATCACTCTGCAGCACTAATGCAGAATGTAATCTCTTATATATAACAAGATAAGCATATCCTATTGAGATTTTAAAATATAAAGATATCAAGGAAGTAACATTAACCAACAAGAGATAGAAAAGTATATCCAGGCAGTGAAAGATGCTCTGTCTGAACCACTTAAGGACATATTTCAACAGGTGAGCATCATGTATAATGCTGTGTGATCATTTCCATTTTTTTCTTTTCTGCTGTTTTTGTGGATTCTCATGACTCTGTCCCCATCCTATTCCATTATTCTGAATTTGAATTGGAAGCTTGAGTCCTAGCGAATTATTTATTATCTGACTACACAACCATGGATGCCACCCCTACAGATGTGTTGCAGTCACTCTCTTGATACAGCTTGGTGATCCTAGGATTCTTCCACTCAGCATCAATGTAAGAAGCACCATTGGCTTGAGTTCTTGCACTACCTCTTCACAATCAGTCATGCTGCAGTCCCATGACATCCCTATATCCCCAGCAGGGTGGCTGAATGGGTACTGTGCCTTACCAAAAAGTAGCCTGTAACTATGCAGGGCATGGTTGTCACTCTGTGAGGTATTTTCAAAGTACTTGTATCTCCAAATAAAGATATACTAAATCAACAGACTGATTCACAGCCCATATTGGCTGGTTAATCTTTTACATGTGAAAAGAACTTATAAGTACACAAGGTAAACTCTGTTGTTTATTCAAATTTGAATCGGTGCTACATTGAGATAACATATGAGAAGCAGCCTCCTTGAAATCATCTTCTTGGGAGTCCAAAAAGGATCATGCAAAAGAAATGGTTCAATGAACCCGAGGAAGACACTGAATAAAATGGTGACTGCTTACCAAAGAACATCTGGATAGGCAACCAGTTACAAAGGAACCAAGAAAAATGTCAAATATGCTTTTTTTTTTTTAGTTTAATCAGAAGGAAGCTGGTATGCTTTTGGCCTTCACAAAAGCCCTCTAGTGACTTATAAAATTGATGTAGATTATTTTCAATTTTGATACCTGCAGGTAAAAAGTGAGCAAATTGGGAATTTTAGATTTCTGCCAATCTATACAGAAAGGGATCAACAAAGTGGTTAGTGCTTATTTAGACAGCGTGCAGTAAAAAATTAAAAAGAAAGCAACTGCATGTCTGTGGGGTAGTGGTTGAAATGTGTAGATGAGTGAGCTATTGCTGATCAACCAGATGGCTTTCTTTTGGATGCTAAGCAGTAGCATCAGCCTCTGAAATGTTGAAGCAGTACTCTATTGTGAGTCTCCTTTAAGCCTTGTAGAGAGTCATGTGTTTTAATGAGTCTAGAGATAAACAAATGAAGTAATAGTCATCATAAGCAATTTTTTCAAAATCCTAATAAGTACCACCTTTTTCTTCTTTCAGTGTAGGAAGTTTCAGATAATAAATGGGACTATTTATTGGTTTTACATTTAACATTTGTAGTGGAATTATATTGACCATAGCTTTTTGATTTCTATTTTGCCTATGTTTTCTGGTATTTTTCGTGTTAAAGAAAAAGTAAAACTCTAGATTTGATCCACTAGGTGCATTAATTTAGCTGTATTATTATTTAGTCCTTATCAGTCTTAATACAAATATAATGGACCAGATTATGAATGAATTTACATTTATCAATACTTTTAATTCCAAGCTGGAAACAATGTGTTCATGAAATGAACAATTTCAGAAATTACTTTTGAAATTCCAAGAAAGAAACCTCTTACTAGGTATAAGAAGTGAACATCTTGGTTAATGTAGTTCTAAATAAATTCAACAATATAATATGATCTTAGCTGATATTACCTTAGCTCAAAGGTTTTTGATCAAACCTGTGGTTAAGCAGGAGAAAATTTACTTGCCAAACTGATAAAATGACTTCACAACATTCACACAGTGACTGTACTCTCAACATGCTTTGTGTGAGGTGCATCCTTGGAAGTCTTGGAGACCCTGAATCCCATACCTCAATGCTTCAGAAAACATCAAACACTACCACTGTTATGTTTTGACTGGTCTTACAAAGAAATAGGTCTATTTTAAAGAATCTCTGCTGAGAATTATCAGTAAGAAAGTGATGAGGAACTTCAGTTGTGCTATAAAGGTATCTGCAAGTGACTTAAATACTTAGATGTCTTGAAATGTGTCATATACATAGAAAATGTATAGATTATCAGAAAGTTTACAGGGTAGGGAGAGAAGTAGAAACTGCTGACAAATAACTTTGTCTAGTTGACTATGGTTATTTGTAGAATAAACATCTGTTTTGGTTCATCAAATGCCTTATTTTCTTTACAGTTAATACATTTTCATTTAAAGAAAATGCTAAAACTAATGCTTTAATTTATACATGCTATCATTGTATGACTTTTCAAAGTCATTATTTTTTGCTTTTTATTTTACAAGGAAAATCAAACTTGATGGATGCTATCAGCTTTGTGCTGGGTGAGAAAACAAGCAATCTCAGAGTAAAGAAGCTCAGTGTAAGTAAAAATAATTTATTCTCAATTACTTAATGGTAATTATATTAATTGAAATATATACAAAAGCTCCCAAAATAATATAAACAATTACAAATTTCTGGCTCTGAACCATCTGTTATGAATCACTCTGTTGATGGTCTCAGTAACCATCACAGCTCAGCTAAGACAAACCTAGGCAACAATCTTTGGAAGCCTTTTCTATTCAACAAGTTTGAAACTTCATCTGTTGACTTTCTTGCTCAAGTGTTTAATGTTCTTTTGTAAAATTTTGGATTATATTGGTTAAAAGAAAACAGAAGTTATTTAGCATACTTCCTTATAATAAATCTGTGTGTGATTTGTTTCTTAATGATAACATTGTTTTTGTTTTGACAAGCTTTTACTATTTGACTATCAAAATTTTTCTTTATCTTTTGAAAGATAGAAGTTATAAATCCCTTCAGATGTATATTTGTTATTCCAAAACATCATTATAAGTTGTACACTCTCTCCATTTTTTCATTATCTTGCATCAACGAATTTTCAGTTTGTTTCCCACATAACTCTCCTTCTCATCATCATAATTTATATGTCCATTTTTCCATGCTGGCATGGATTATATGAAGCTTGTTAAAATGAATTTTTTTATAGCTGGATGCTCTTGTCACCAGCCTTGTTTTCTAAGTAAGATTTTTTTTATTACTCTTATCCTTACATATTGAAAGTAACAACGCCACTAAAACTATAAGGACTTGTTTACTGAAGAATGTAAACAAAGATGCTATTTTTCATTTAGATAGTCTAATGAAAACATACAGAACAAAATATATGTATGATGTGCTTCACAGTTTCTATCTACCAGTTCCACTCTAAATGCATTGGTCAGCCCAGGGTGCAATGGAATGAGACAGAAACTTAAAATCACATGATCATGTTGCAAGCATGGCCATGCTTGTGTTTTTTTCATAAAAATTGAGAATGAAATTGATATGACAGCCACAGAGCTCTCCAAAGTTGAAGCCTTTGCATGTTTACTCCACCTGTTAGAATGGAAACCAAATATTCTTTACCCCACCCTTCCATCTTGAAAATGAAGGACGCATTGTACAATATACTCCAAGATACACTGCCTGGAAAATTTAAAAAATGGGAAAGTCACAGCTGAAATATCTTCAACTGTTTCTGTTGTAGTTACTCTTTACATTTGATAATCGTCTGTTGATTCATCAATAAACAGAAACTCAAGAGCAATTGTTATATATTTATATAAGGAAATATGGTGTTTACATCTCAGAAGCTTGAAATAATTTGATGGAATGAGGGAAGTTGCAGTTATGATTAAAATACTGTTAGGTTTCTTGAACATAAAATATTTTTCAATAATTTGATAAGTTAAAGCAGCAAGCTGGCAGAATCATTAGCATGTCAATGGAAAATGCTTTAGTAGCATTTTATCTGTTGTTACATTCTGAGTTCAGATTCCACTGAGGTTGACTTTGCCTTACACCCTTTCGGGGTCAATAAAATAAGTACTAGTTGAGCTCAGGCATTGTTGTAATCAACATTTCCCCATCCCCAAAATTGCTGGCCTTGTGCCAAAATTTGAACTCATTAGTTAGATAAATTAATTAACAAATAAACTCCGTTCCAATCTGTACTAAAGCAATGTGTTAAACTGTCTTGACAGAAGCTGTAGGAAATCTGTTGGACTGTACCTGTTTTTGACTGATAGATCTAATCTATCAGTTGGTTTAACATCACTGTCTAATCTTTGGTAGCTTTCAGTGGAGCTCACTCTGTTGTAAACATTCAGACTAGGTCTGAGATAACATGATATTTTGATACATTGCTCTGTACAACATTTTCCTCTGGAAGTTATGCAATGACAATAGACAGTGCACTTACGTTTCTGATTAAATTATGCAAATTAGAACAGCAAATCAAATATGAAAATTCTCAGTGGCATTTCAAGATTAAAACCATCAGTTTAAACTTAAAAGCTAAAGAAAAAAGTTTGAAAGTACTGTACCTTTTCTTTTTTCCTGTATGTTGTGATTTACTTGAAATAGTTAACTGGAAATAAACTAATAAACATTATCAGTATCATTTAGTGTCCATTTTTCATGCTGTCATGGGTTGAACAGTTTGACAGGAGCTGTCAAGCCAGAGGACTGCACCAAGCTCCACTGTCTCTTTTTACAGTTGGATGCCCATCCTAATGCCAACCATGTTACAGAGTGGACTGGGTACTTTTTACATGGCACCAGCACTGGTGAGATCTGTTTTAGCATGGTTTTTACGGCTGGATGCCCTTCCAAATGTCAACCACATTACAGATTGGGCCTCTTAGGATACTAATTATTTTCAATGGTGATTGTTTTGACACAGCTTTGCTATCTTATCCTTTCTTCTCATGATATTGGTGAATAAGAGGGACTGTATCTATAATTTTTTTCAAATTATTATCAGTTGAGTGTAGGGATAACTTTGTGAGATTAATATTCATTTTGGACTGTCTCATCCATCGTTCAAATGCTGCCAAGATTGACTTTGCTGTTCATCTTTTTGGGGTCATTAAAATGAGAACCAGTTGAGCACTGTGGTTGAATTAACCAATTTATTCCCTTCCCTGAAATTGCTGGCCTTGTGACAAAATTTGAAACCAGTATTTATTTTGGATTGCAACAGGTTGATAATTTAGGCTGATGACATTCAGTTCTAGAGAAGAATGAAAATATTTAATACACTATTTGTGAGACAATTAAACAGTGAAAATAAGTATGTTGTCTGTTAATGATTTACAGCCTGTAAATTCATAGCAGTGAAAGTCATTGTAGTAGCAGCAGAACAGACACAGCTTAACAGTGGGCACTTTCTGGGAAAATAAACAAAGACTTGTAGAAGATTAGACAAGATTGTAGCTGGTGTAAAAAGAAATTGTGATGTGAAATAAAAGTCATTTGTTTATTAAAAAAAAAAGGTTCTGGAATACTTTTGATTTGATAGTCAAAGGAAGCCTAACAATATATGATGTGATGGAATGACCAGTATATCTGTCACATATATTTCCTACTTATAAGTTTCTTTCTTTAACAGCAAGGTCTATAATTTATACTTCTTCACCATATTGTCATCACCATTGAGTAAGCAGTGAATAATATGCACAATAAAGTTATTCTTTTCTACTCAAGGCACAAGGCCTGAAATTTTGGGGGAGGTGGCCAGTTGATTAGATCAATCCCAGTGTTTCACTGGTACTTAATTTATTGACCCCGAAATGATGAAAGGCAAAGTCGACCTCAGCGGAATTTGAACTCAGAACATAAAGACAGACGAAATACTGCTAAATATTTCACCTAGTGTGCTAACGTTTCTCCCAGCTCACCGCCTTTTCACAATAAAGTTATTGTGAGGTAGAATTGTGGTTCAGATAAAGTATGTATAGAATACATGTTAATCAATCAGCATGATACACATACTTGTATTTACTTGCCTATACAAGCATTTCGTCTCCTTGCTTAATAAATTTGTGGTCATTAAATTTTATTGTCTTTTATTTTTGATTTTGTAGGATCTTATTCACGGTGCTCCCATTGGTAAGCCTGCCTCCAACAAAGCTTCAGTTACTGCAGTTTATGCTGACAGTGACACTGGTAAGGACACCAGATTTACCAGGATTATCCATGGTTCATCTTCAGATCACAAAATTAATGGAAAGGTAAGTGAAATGTTCTAATGCAATGTTTTTCTGGCTTTACATCTTACATATATTTACTACTAGAAGAACAAGAAGTGGGAGAAATACTAGTTACTGGATTTCATGCTATCATTGATCAGTAAGAAGGTATTACTTCATGTCAAATGAATTTATTATTTATCATGAGAAATATAACAGATTGTAAACTTCTCAGCAAATGTATCAAAGTTTGTTAATAAAAAAAATATGCTTATTGGTTTCTAGTTTCTCACTAGGTGTATTCATAATCTGTGATTGGGTAGTATTTTCCATTACATTAACCCTTTAGTATTTAAAGCTGCCCTATTCTACTCAAATATTCTACCTGTTTTAGGTTCAAACTGGCTAGATCCAGCCTCTCACACCTGCACACATACCATATAATGTCGTTCTAGAAATTTACAATCGCATCATTGGCATCTTGAAACCAAGAGATAATACATGATTAATTCAAAACAATATGAATAAATAAGCATTACATTTGACAAAGTATTCTGAATGCTGAAGAGTTAAACATAGATTAGGAGGCAAAAATATATATAATATAAAAATATAATATCATTATCAAAAGTGCCCACTTTTAGCATAATAACTCAGTAGGAAGAGAAATCATTGCACAGCTTTATAAAAGAACATTGGTCCAAATTGAAATTAAAGAGTTCTGAAGGAAGAATTACACTAATAGGCTTGTTGGGAAAATTTGAATCAATACATTACCTGAAGAACTACATTATAACTCTCTCAGTCCTAAACTACCCATCATACCTGAAACTTTCTTTATTCATGTCTTCAGATTTAAGAATAATAAATCAAAATTTCAGCTTATAAACATTTATCTTTCATTTGGTTTCTCACACAAAATAAATTGCAAAAGAAAAACAAATTTTACTAAATCCTTCAAAGCAATTATTTCGAAAAAAATCCAATTGAAACACTAAGGTTATCCCCAAATTATTTAATAGCCTCTTGGCTGTGGAATTAAAATACAGTTGACATAACATGATATACAAAAGCAGCTTGAGGGGGGAAAAAACTACTCAAAGAATGTCCCATGGTGAATGAGAACAATGGATATTGATTATTTTGTTTTGAAGTGACTAGGACGTACATTGCCAATGAGCTGAAATAACAGCGGAATATTGATATCCATCATTCTCTTACTCCTATGGAGCAAGTTGTCTTATTTGGTTTGAGGTATGCAGTATTTTTTAAGACTCAGCATCTTAAAGGAACTTTCCCCCTGATACAGTCCCACGATTTAGAAGGGCATAAACAAAACACATTAAGTATGTGACATTGGTAATGTTTACATTATTAGAGCTGCTTAAGACAGCAAGCAGCAAAATGCTTAATGGCATTTCTTACATTCTGAGTTCAGATTTTGCTGAGGTCGACTTTGCCTTTCATCCTTTCAGGGTCAATAAAATAAGCACCAATTGAACACTGAAGTTGATGTAATCAACTAAATCCCTCCCCTGAAATTGCTGGCCTTGTGCCAGAATTTGAAACTATTATTAGAGCTGCTTATAATTCAAAGCATATATTCCCATATCTACCTAAGAGAAAATATTACATTATTTACATTTGATGGATATTTGTCCTCATCTTGGTTGTTGTTAACAACGTTTCAGCTGATATACCCTCCAGACTTCATCAGGTGTCTTGGGGGAAATTTCGAACCTGGGTACTCATTCCTAAGGTATTTTTCAATGTTGTTATTATTTATTCAGGTCACTGCCTGGAATCAAACTCGAAGTCTTGGGGTTAGTACCCACTACGCCATATGCCAACGGGCAATTATGGAGTGAATTTTAGGGCTTATAAATCTAATATTTTCCTGTCCTTCCTTAATACTGGTTCCTATGTGCTATTCATATCTGCACTCGATCTGCTTAGGAGGTTGTTGTGTCCTAGCATTATTTTAACTTCATCCCCCTGTAGGATGAAGTTAAAATAATAAACAGAGAACACCACTGGAAAATATGAAAACTAAAAGAAGCAGTACATATGATAGGACACAACAACCTCCTAAGCAGACCGAGTGCAGATATGAATAGCATATGGGAACCAGTATTAAGGAAGGATAGGAAAATATTAGATTTATAAGCCCTAAAATTCACTCCATAATTGCCCACAGGCATATGGCGTATTGGTCAAGAGCACGGGCTACTAACCCCAAGACTTCGAGTTCGATTCCAGACAGTGACCTAAATAATAATAATAACATCAAAAAATATCTTACAAATGAGAACCCAGGACAAATATCTGTCAAATGTAAATAATGTACATAATTCCTCATCTCTTAAAGATAGAACTGGAGAAAATATTAGTTCAGTAGTGGTTGAGCTCATTTAAAAAGGATTAGTGAAATATATAGCATTATGTAACTGATAGAATATATCATTATTATTTGGTTGTCCCTTAAAAAATATCATTTAGAGGAATTTTAACCATTTTGTAACCTTGTTTTATGTCAGACATTGTGGATCTATTTTCTAACATAACATGAACAGCCTTAGTGTTTCAGTGTATTTTTTTAAATAATTGTTTTGATGGATTTGGTAAAATCTCTGTCTTGTAATTAATTTTGAAAAAAAAAACAATTTAGAGGTGGTATTTGGAATATAACTCAACAGTAGATGATGGTGGCTTCAATTTAAATATGAACATTTTAAAATGTTTTGTATCAGAGAACCATGCATAATATCAAAAAGGGTTTTGAACATGCTTTTTTTGGTTCAGATTTATCTTTTTCAAGTACTATAACTAGAAAATCTATATTGATTTATAAATAGTGACAAGATTGTTCTTTATTCTGAACTCATTAATATGAGAATATCCAATACACATTGATACTCCCATACTCATCAGAATAGCATATATATTGAAGTTGTTTATGGCGAAGCTATTCTGAATTTTAAAATATGACAGTACCTTGGTTGGTAGAGCAATTAAGGGTATGAAGACAGGGAAAGCTCCCGGCCCATCAGGAATCACTGCTGAGATGCTTAAAATATCTTACAGTGTAAGCTATAGTCTAGTCAGCCATATAGTCAACCAAGTGATACATGGAGTCATACCCAGTGACTGGTGTAGCAGCGCCATAGTCAACTGCTACAAAGCTAAAGGTGACGCATTAGATAGGTATAATTACAAAGGTATCTAATTATTGGATCAGGTGATGAAAGTCATGGAGAGGATCATGGCCCAACTGATTAGGGAGAGAGTTAGTTTAGACGAGTTGCAGTTTGTGTTTGTGCCAAGGAGAAGCACCACTGTTGCTATATTTCTGCTAAGACAACTGCAGGAGAAATTCCTAGCCAAAATAAACCTCTGTACTTGGCTTTCGTTGACTTGGAGAAAGCCTTTGACAGGGTCCTCCGATCCCTTTTCTGGTGGTCAATGCAGACACTAGGGATAGATGAATGGTTGGTGAAGGCTGTGCAAGCCGTGTACAAGGATGCTGTCAGTAAGGTGATGGTTGGCAACAAGTATAGTGAATTCCAGGTAAAAGTAGGGGTTCACCAAAGATCAGTCCTCAGCCTCCTCTTATTCATCATAGTCCTCCAGGCAATAACAGGAATTCAAGACAGGCTGCTCCCAGGAGCTCCTCTATGTTGATGACCTTGCTCTAATAACTGAGTCACTATCAGAACTAGAGAAGTTACAGTTGTCGAAGCAAGGTCTAGAATTAAAGGGCCTTAGAGTCAATCTAGCAAAAACCAAAGTCTTAGTTAGAAAGAAGGCAAATGAATCACAAATCCTTTCAGTTATATGGCCCTGCTTGATCTGTAGAAAAGGCATAGGTGGAAACTCCATAAAATGTACCTGATATAAGCTATGAACACATAAGAGGTGCAGCAATATCAAAGGAAAGTTAACTGGGAAGATAGCTTTGTGTGTGTGGCAGATGTACAGGGGTAATAAACACCAAAGATGTACAGAAAACAGATTCCATCAAATGCCAGGGGGAAAAACTAGAAGTAGTTGAAAGCTTCCATTACTTAGGGGACCAAGTCAGTAGCGGAAGTGGATGCTCTGAGAGCATAGCTGCTAGAATAAGAATAGCTTGGGCAAAGTTCAGAGAGCTCCTACCTTTGCTGGTAACAAAGGGCCTCTCACTTAGAGTGAAAGGTAGACTGTATGATACATGTGTGCAAACAGCTATGCTACATGGCTGTGAAACATGGGCTGAATACATGCATAGCCTTGAAAGAAATAAAGTTAGTATGCTCTGCTGGATGTGTAATGTCAATGTGCCTGCACAACAGAGTGTAAGTGCCCTGAGAGAAAAGTTGGACATAAGAAGCATCAGATGTGGAGTGCAAAAGAGACAACTGCGCTGGTATGGTTGCGTATGGATGAGGACAACTGTGTGAAGAAGTGTCACACCCCAACAGTAGAGAGCACCTGTGGAAGAGGTAGACCCAAGAAGACATAGGATGAGGTGGTGAAACACGACCTTCAAACATTGGGCCTCACAGAAACAATGACAAGTGACTGAGACCTTTGGAGATATGCTGTGCTTGAGATAAGCAGGCAAGTCAAGTAAGATCATAGCTGTGGCTGAAGCTAGTCACGTACCTGGCCTGTTTAGAAGTACCCTTCAATCGTTGGGCAATATACTGAGCTTGAGAAGACCTGTTGAGTCAAGTGAAAACTTAGTCATGGCCAATGCCAGTGTTGCCTGACTGGCATGAGTGCCGGTGGCACATAAAAAGCACCATTCCAACGTGGTCAATGCGAGTGCTGCTGGACTGGCTCCTGTGCCTGTAACATGTAAAAAGCACCATTTGAGTGTGGTCAGTGCCAGTGCTGCCTGACTGCCCCCTGTGCTGGTGGTACGTAAAAAGCACCCACATTCATTAGGAAGGGCATCCAGCTGTAGAAATCTTGCCAGATCAGATTGGCGCTTGATGTAGCCTCCTGGCTTTCCAGTCCTCTGTCAAACCATCCAGCCCATGCCAGAATGGAAAGCAGGTGTTAGACGATGATGATGAATTAACTCATTTGGAGATGACAACCACAGTCTTACAGATGCAATAAGCTAAACTGTATTACTTTTTTTGTGAATCAGGCGAAGTGAAGTTGTTCAATCTGCTTTGCTACCTTTGTTTTGCATCCTGTTCCACTGCATGACCCCTTGGATAAGTTTCATTTACCATGATCTGTCAATCAAAACCTTGTAAGGGACATTTCATAGACAGAATTATTAGTGTGTTTTTGGTTAGTAGACATCATCCATTGTCCAGTTTAACAGTGCTACCTAGCTCATGGTAGTTTTAGTGGATTTCATTTTTTTACAAGCATTTGGACCAGATCTCAAGTCTAAGGAATACATGTAGAAGGGCTCAATCTTGTTATCTAAACTGCTTTATTGCACCTTTCAATGAAAAAGAAATTAAACTATTTTGTTATATTTTTATTTTTATTCTTTCTTTTCATTTTAATTCAGGGTGTTTCTTCCCAGCAATATGCACAAGAACTTGAGAAAATTGGTGTTTTGGTAAAATCTAAGAACTTTCTTGTGTTTCAAGGAACTGTTGAAAGCATTGCTATGAAGAATGCCAAAGAACGTACAGTTATGTTTGAAGAAATCAGCAGGTAATTAATCCTATTCTCGCTATAACAGTTTGCAATCTATTGATGTTTTGTTTTTATCTCTCTTACTGCTAAATAATTGTGATATCATAATCATTTTATGTCTTCTTCAATTTTCTTCATCTGCTAGCTCCTCCCACTTTGTAATCACTTGGCACTTCTCTATTCTACTGTCATCCACCACATGCATCATATGTTCATATAAGCACAGTTTCTTCTGTTGTTGTTCACTGCAGCTGATTCTATTTAGAACCAGTTTTTCTCTTATCTCATTTATGTTCCATTGTTTATTCATACTAATTTTACACATCCAGCATAGGTTGCATACCTTACCAATCTTTATTCATCTTCTGCATCCAGTGTCCATGTTTCACTATCATACAATGTTGCACTTTGTACAGAAGCATCATACAATAATGTACTCTTCATCCATAAAGAGAATCCTTTTGTTGCCAGTACAAGTTATAACCCCCTGAACTTTTTCTACCTTATTCTTACTCTGGGTATTATGATTTTGGAACATCTATTTCCAATGCTGATTAAGTAACCTAAATAACAAATTGTCAATCACTATAGGGATATTTCTGGGCTTATAACAGAATTAATCTCATGTGTAGTCTTACTACTAAACACTTCTGTGCATCTGCTACAAAATCCTTCTCTGTCAGCTCTCCTGTAATTCCCCTACACTTTGTATGCTCTATGGTTTACATTAGGTACATCATATGGAATTCTTACTTATTTCCTTTTTAAAGACAGTCATTTGTCCAGTGCTAGTGAAGTTTTGACTTCTTTCTGGATGATTAAAACTTATTTTTATAGGTTTACTTTAAGGCCTCTTCATTGTAGGTCTTGTATCCATGTCATGAATTGCTTCTTTAATTCCTCAACAGCTTAAGCTATGAGATCTAGATCATCAGTTTTCAGAAGTTCTCATGGACAGCCAGTCTTCAAAACTCCCCTGTTAATGTCTAGAAAAGTATAATAAACTGGAGTGGCAGAAAATCCACTCCTGATGTACACCAACCTACACATTAAATTGGTGAAAATGTTTGTTTGATTATTGATATTTACTGAAGGGCCTTAAATCAATTAGCTGCATTTATTGCTAATGCATTGTTTTGTAAATATTTTTGCTTTTGCAAAGATCAAAGGTATTATTACTGTTTTGTTATTGGACTTGCTCCTCTGATTTTTTAGCTTTGATTGGGTAACTTTTGTACACTCTTATGGAATTGATCTGAGATCAAAATCAACAGAGACCAGTTGAATATTGTATTGTTATTCAGAAAATGAATGTGCGAAATATAGTTTTCTATTTAAATTAACTATCCCATCACTTAACCTCAAATATTACATGTTCTAAGTTCTAATTCCTTTAAGAAAAAAGCCATTTATTAAAAGAAAATTCCATTTGAAGTCTTGCTATTGTTTACAAAACATTGCAGTATCAATTAGCTATACAATGGCAGGTATAATAAATACTTTATTTTTAATTGGTTTTTGAGCTTTTGCTGGAAGTACTTATTGTTGAATGCTTTAATGTCAAGAAACATCTACACTTTTCAGATCTGGAGAATTAAAGGAAGAATATGATAAAGCTAAAACTGAAATGTTAAAAGCTGAAGAAGATACTCAGTTTAATTACCACAAAAAGAAAGGCATTGCTGCTGAAAAGAAAGAAGCTAAGTTAGAAAAAGAAGAAGCAGAGCGTTACCAGAAACTTAAAGAGCAATTGGTGAGATTTCCATCTAAATTTTTCATTTTATTTGCTTTGAATTTAGTTTTCTTTTTGAAGGTTATTTCAGTTTTGGTATAGCCATTTATCTTCAAGTCAATGGCTACTGTCAGATTATTTACTAAGAAAAATATTAACCAGTCATTGTATGCATCTATCTGAAGGTAAAACAGCTCTTTCAATCCTTATATCAATAAAAATTTAAAAAAACATTTAGACACTTGCTAGAATATAGCAGTTAAAATCTCTAGAACTTGAGTATAAATATTGACAACATCCCTATATATTTTAATTAAATGCTTACTATCAAGTAGATATTACACACATCTCACCTCACTAGACTTTCTGTACAATTTTATTATAATCTTGTCATTATTTATGATTAATGTTCCATTTAAAAAATTTATTTCAGAATATAAATTACTAAATCTGCAATATCAAATTTATTCTAATTTGAAAGAAATTTAGAAAGTTGAAAATATCAATAATCCTAACTGGCAGAACCCATGAATATTTCACAGAATTAATGGTAAACCTATCGGGTTATTTCTGAAAACTTTATCCAAAAAAACCTGAAAGTGTAGCTTATGTTGTCTGTATGGAAAGATAGTCGCTCATCTGCTACTCATCGAAAAGTGAAAGAAATTGGAATACGATAATTACTTAATGCACTTTATATGTATAGACTTAATACACAACACTCATAAAATAAATATTCACCCTTACTTTTCCATTCTTCCTATAAGCAAGAAAAAAAATATCCCGTAGATATGCTACAACCTATAGTTAAATTGCATATATCTGCCATGTAAATAAGTGTAAATAATTCACGGAATTGCAGTTATGTGCATGCATTAAGTGATAGATAATATGAAAAACTTAGTTCAGTTTTTTAAAAAATACACTTTTCGCTATGCACTCACCACTGCCACCTCCACCACCACATCATCTCTCACCCCCACCCCTCTCTCTCCCTGTGCCTTTCTTTAACCTCACCATCAGAACATCACCCCTCTGCTAAAATTTTTAACTCTCCTTTATATTATCACTACCTTCAACTAACTTTTTTAACCACGTAATATTATGTTCCCTACCTCACGTCATGGACCTTTCTTGCTCTCTTTTTCTATTTCTGTCTTTATATCTCTCCCTCTTTTTCTTTCTCCTCTCTTTCCCTTCAACTAATCACGTGAAAGCATTACAATTACTTCTCTCTACCTCATGTCATAGAAACTTCTCTCTCCTTTTTTACTCTTTTCTTCCTCTTTTTCTCTAACCGCATGAATTATAAGGTTACATCACGGTAGACTCATGATCGCCATTGACAATATGCTATTAAGTTTTTGTTTTTGTGTTATAATATCAGTCTTTTGTTTGTATACAACCGGATTACTAGTACTGCTCTACTGTATTATACAATGGAATAGCTTTTCAGTGACCAGGTCATATACATACAAGATTCTGATGCTATAACAACATAAAACAAAAATGAATATAATATCTATGTATTTTGAATAGCTATCATGATTCCAGTGTGGTGCAGTTTGTTTTTCTTTCCACATACTGTATCAGATCAAACCTTGCAAGATAACTCTGAAATGATTCCAATATCTTCAGATAAAAGAATTGTGATCATTGGATAGAATACTTTGAAATAGACAAGTATCAGAAACTGGTGACTGTTTGATCATTATTTTGTCATAGTAAGTTATGAAAAATAGTTAGGTTTGGTCCAAAGAAACTAACAGTGGACAAGATGATTTGCTAAAGTGAGAAATCAATATTTTGTGTTTGTAAATGACGTGCATCTCAAACAAAGATGTTAATTTTACTTTACAGGTAGAAAAACAGCTGCAACTCCAATTGTTCAAGTTGTTTCATAATGAGAAAGATATTGATGAGTTGAATGAAGAACTTAACAAGAAGAACGCTGGTTTAGATAGAGAATTAAAAAAGAGAGATAAGATTGAGGACGAGATCAAAGAGAAGAAAAAAGAGCAAGGAAAATTGAGTCGAGATCTCACAAAAATTGAGCAGAACATCAAAGAAGCTGTGAGTATAGTTTGCCACTTTACATTTTTATCTTCTTCTTTTATCACTCAGATCAATAATTTCATATTCTTATGTGGACAATTTCAGTCTTGCCTGTTATAAATCTAATAGCAACTCATATCAAAAATAATTCTTCATAGGCAGAGTGATTTGTCTGTCTATTCTAATTCCTTTCTAAAATTAAGTTCTTCTATTCTCTTATGATGTACTGTGTCTTTGAGTATTCCATACTCCAGAGTAAACAGACAGCCTAACTGAACTAAGACTACAGAAGAAGCATGCATTTTAAGAGTGCTTTGAATGTGTTGTCAGTTTTGATAATAGATAACTTTCTTAAACCACAATTCAGTCAATTTATAAATATCAGATTGGTAAGAGTGGAGTTTGAAAATATTGCAATTATTGATGTGTGAATGTAGTTCAGCTACTATGTAATAATTGATATTTGGTTACTTTCAGATAAATCTGCAACAATTTAATAATTTTGAAATAGTTTTACAATAGTTTTTGTTTTTCTTCAGGAATCTGAATTGAACAAAAAGAGGCCTATTTACATCAAAGCTAAAGAAAAAACTGCTCACATGATTAAAAAGCTTGAAGCTGCTAAGTAAGTCATCGTTTATTACTTTTCTATTGTTGTTTAGACCCTGGTCACCTCTGACTGAACATACAGTGAAACCATTCCCATCATGACCATCCTGTTTTTTAAGGAGTAAGGATCAATAACTGAATACAAAGGATTCCATTGTCTTGTGTATCTTACCTTAAAGACAGTAAAATACAATTTTAAGATTTGCTATCCTCAGCCTTCATGTGTCCATGTAAAGACTCCCTCTTTGGTTTGTTATTTTCTATTAAGCTCTCTCATTAGTGATCCTAACAAGCAATAAATGAATGGAAGTTTTTGTTGCATCTTTCAGTTCATATTTTGGGATAGGAAGGGACTGGAATGCATTTTTTTAATATTTCTATGTAGATAAAACATATCCTTAAAAGAAATCAACTGTTTCTATTTCAATTTGTTTTGGTGTATTTCACCTCTTTGGATTATAATGTAAGTTAACATGTTAATTTTTATTTCTTTCATTACAGGAAGTCCCTCAAGGCAACTAAAAAGACGCATGATAATCATGAAGCTGAGGTAAATTGAATTGTTATTTTTATTACATTAAATATACAAACGTGCATATTCTCTCTCTCTCTCTCTCTCTCTCTCTCTCTCTCTCTCTCTCTCTCTCTCTCTCAAGCTTTAGTTTTAATTAAATATGTGGTTTTAGGTTGAGTATCAAAGTGCCTTTTCCAGGCCTGCAAGAGAAGGTGAACCTAACACTTCAAGTAACAAGCTTTGTAATGATTTTAGTGTAGCTATAGCTTAATGACAAGCAGTTTATATTCTGCTATATCTAAATCAGTGCACATATGCACATACAAATAATTACAGAGGCATCAAGCTGTTAGATCAGGTTATGAAAGTTACAGAGAGGGTCATAGCCCAACTAATTAGGGAGCGAATCAATTTAGATGAGATGCAGTTTGGGTTCGTGCCAGGTAAAAGCACTACTGATGCCTTATTTCTAGTGAGACAGCTGCAGGAGAAATACCTAGCTAAGGATAAACCTCTGTACCTGGCTTTCGTTGACATGGAGAAAACCTTTGACAGGGTCCCCCGATCCCTTATCTGGAGGTCAATGAGGAAACTTGGGATAGAAGAATGGTTAGTGAGAGCTGTGCGAGCCATGTACAGAGATGCTGCCAGTAAGGTGAGAGTTGGAAATGAGTACAGCAATGAATTCCGAGTAGAGGTAGGGGTCCACCAAGGTTCCGTCCTCAGCCCCCTCTTATTTATCATAGTCCTCCAGGCAATCACAGAGGAGTTCAAGACAGGTTGCCCCTGGGAGCTCCTCTATGCTGATGACCTTGCACTAATTGCGCAGTCACTATCAGAACTAGAGGAGAAGTTTCAGGTGTGGAAGCAAGGTCTAGAATTGAAGGGCCTTAGAGTCAACCTAGCTAAAACCAAAATCCTGATAAGTAGGAAGGTAGATAAAACACAAACCCCCTCAGGTAGATGGCCCTGCTCAGTATGTAGAAAAGGAGTAGGTAGTAACTCTATAAGATGTACCCGGTGCAAGCTATGGACACATAAGAGGTGCAGCAACATCAAAGGCAGGTTAACTAGGAAGTTAGTCTTTGTTTGTGGCAGATGTTCAGGTGCAATAAAGACTGTAAACAAACAGGAAACAACTTCTATCTCATTCCAGGGTGAAAAACTAGAGGTAGTCGATAGCTTCCGCTATTTGGGCGACCAAGTTAGTAGTGGGGGTGGGTGCGCTGAAAGTGTAGCTGCTAGAATAAGAATAGCCTGGGCAAAGTTTAGAGAGCTCTTAACCCTGCTGGCGACAAAGGGACTCTCACTCAGAGTAAAAGGCAGACTGTATGACGCATGCGTATGAACAGCCATGCTACATGGCAGTGAAACATGGGCTGTAAGTGCTGAGGACATACGTAAGCTCGCAAGGAATGAAGCCAGTATGCTCCGTTGGATGTGTAATGTCAATGTGAATACCCGTCAGAGTGTAAGTATGTTGAGAGAAAAGCTGAACATTAGAAGCATCAGTTGTGGTGTGCAAGAGAGACGATTGCGCTGGTATGGACATGTGGTGAGAATGGATGAGGATAGCTGCGTGAAAAAGTGCTACACCCTAACAGTTGAGGGAACCCGTGGAAGAGGTAGGCCCAGGAAGACCTGGGCTGAGGTGGTGAGGCAAGACCTTCGTACATTGGGCCTCACCGAGGCGATGACTACTGACCGAGACCTTTGGAAATGTGCTGTGCGTGAGAAGACCCGGCAAGCCAAGTAAGATCGTTGCCAGTGCCCCTGGACTGGCTCTTGTGCGGGTGGCACATGAGATGCACCATTTTGAGCGTGGCCGTTGCCAGTACCGCCTGACTGGCTCCCGTAGGATTTTCGAGTGAGATCGTTGCCAGTGCCCCTGGACTGGCTTGTGCGGGTGGCACATAAAAGACACCATTTCGAGCGTGGCCATTTTCGTGTGAGTGACACGTAAAAAAGCACCCACTACACTCTCTGAGTGGTTGGCGTTAGGAAGGGCATCCAGCTGTAGAAACTCTACCAAATTAGATTGGAGCCTGGTGTTGCCATCCGGTTTCACCAGTCCTCAGTCAAATCGTCCAACCCATGCTAGCATGGAAAGCGGACGTTAAACGATGATGATGATATGCATTTTAGATGGATATGTACATACAAGACAACAAAGATGATAGAAATCAACCGAGAGGTCAGTGTTCATATATTGCTGGCACTGCATTGTGTCCATTGTCCTGAGATATAACTCTCAAATGGCTTGATCCATCTAGCTAATATAAACAACTACTTATAACTGATTCTACTTCTGTAAGAGTGACATGAAGTTTAATCTCAATGTTAATCTCAACTCCTTTTTTGTGGGTGTGAAGAAAGTACTTGGATATTCAACCTCTGGCCAAATTATAAAACAAGTAGGAGAAATGGAACCACCAACGTTTCCATTAAATGAGTTAGTGTCTTCATAATTTTGTAATGTAGCTGTGTTAATCAGTGGCATTTCTAGCATATTAATTAAACAGTTCATAGTTTTACTTTCTTTGTGTTGCTTTCTTTACAAGGTTTATGAAATTGTATTTGTAGAACAGTTATATTTTTAATTTCATTTTTTTGTCTTGATTATTTATAGTCAGTGGTATTTTCTAAATTACATACTTTTTATTAATAGTTGTTTAAATTTATTAACTTCAGCTATATCTGTAGTAATGTTTACTCAAGAAGATCAGCCCAGCACAACTGAACTGATATCCTAAAACCAAGGTGCAGGTGCCATGTAAAAAGCATTGGTGTAGGTGCTTGTACCATGTAAAAAGCATTGGTGTGGGTGCTAGTGCCACTTACAAAGCACTGGTGGTTGTGTCATGTAAAATGCACTCTGTAAAGTGGTTGATGTTAGGAAGGGCATCATGCTGTAGAAACCAAGCCAAAACAGTCTATGGAACCTGGTGTGACCCCCTGCCTTGTCAGTTCCTGTCAAGCCATCCAATTCCAGCCAGCATGGAAAATGTTGATGATAATGATGATGATGGTTTAAACTCAGTGCTACAAATAGTTCTGCTGCTTGCACTGTTGGACTGTATCAATTCATGTTAGTTAATTGAACTAAACCTTGCACAATGCAGGTGTCTAAGTCAGCACCTTGGCAATTAAACTGTTTTGTTTATATTGTAAAGAAATAAATTGTTGCTTGCGTAGAGGTCTTGGAGCTTTAATTCATGCAGTAGAAATGAAAAACATTTTTGTTTTCAGCTTATAAATATCTTAATGAACTTGTATCTTTTTCATTAAAAATAAATTTGTTTTGTCCCTTTTAGTAATATTTTCTGCTTGACTTTCAGCTATGTTTAATAATACTAGAAATTGTTTTATATTTGCTGTAGCTGTTAAATTTTCTATTTGTTTTACTGAAACCATCAATAATGTGGTTAAGAACATCATTTCACAGCTACGTATTTTCAGGTTCAATCCTGCTGCATGGTACCATGGGAAAGTGATCTCTCCTATTGCCTGGGACTCACCAATGCCTTGTGAGCAAAATTTGTATGAAGGAATCTGTATGGGAGCACAATGTGTGTGTGTGTTTGTTTGTCTCTACTTGTTATTACATAGGTCAGCCATAGTATATGTTTACATCTTGCAGCTTAGTGGTTCAGCATGTGAAGATCCATAGCATAAAGTACCTTACTTGAAAACAAGTAATGATTAGCATCTGGAAGAACCTCAGGTTGCAGAAGGCTCATCCCATGTGGCCACATGGAAAAATGCTGATATTATATATAAATTCTGTCACATCTGTTTTTCATTGAGAAATAAATCATTGTGTTTCAATCAATCTTTTAAAATCTCATTGATGTATAGTGGCCCCAAAAGAGAACAACCAGATTATTATAGAGTTAAATTAAATATATGTTTTTCATCAAATGTTGTACATAAAATTCTGTAGTTTTCACCTATTGAAAGCTTGAGACTTGGGGTGGGTTTGAGGCAGATTGGTATCGTGGAATAAGAGGAGAATTCAGTTAGAATGAAATCTGGAATCCAAAGAAACTGCTGAGGTTCTGCACTGGCAAAAATGGTAATAGTAAATCCAGGAGATTTTGACTGTTGTGAGGAGTGCGATAAGATGTTTTTAGTTATGGTCCTTTGTTGAAGGACATTAGCCAGTAACATTAGCTTTTTTCATACATCACAACAACCAAACTTGAGATCCAACAAACTCTTTTATTAATGTATGTCAGTTTCATACACATACACACATTTTCACATATACTTAAAAGTTGATTAGTGTGTGGCTACAAAATTGATATATATTAATCTGTTTACATACACTGAGGTGTGTATCTATGTCAAAATGCTAATGTGCATATTTATGTTGCATAAATATGTATAATATGAAAATGTTCATAAAACACAGAATATATCAATGTCTTACCAGTATCCATGTTCAAAAGTGACCAAAAGTCTATTGCCATATTTTTGATACAGATCCATCAGTTGGAGAAAGAACTTGAAGAAGTTGAAGAAAAGAAACGAGAATATGAAAAAGGAATAGAAAAAGAATCACAGTCCCAAGGAAGAGACCTCCAGTTGGAAGAGTCTCAGGTGAGTTATTTTCTTCAGCTATACTCTTATAATGATATTCTTTATTGTCGCTTGGCAGATTACAGATTTTGGTGACTTGTTTTATTTTGATTTGTCATCAACTTTTTGATTATTTTTGCCATCTTTGGTTTAATATATGTTTTCAACAGTGACTTCAAGGTAAGCATATGTTTTAATATCATTTATTAGGAATAATTTTCTAAATGTATTATATCAATCATTCATGTCTACATGTCTTTTGATGGATGGCTATTTCTTCATTCTACAGATATTTAATTTCTTTAAACTATGAATAGCAGAATATTTACTACAGATTTTGTTTAGCACCAGTTTGGCCCTGGTTGAGTAGACCTATGATGAAAACCATTGCAGTCATAACCATCTAAACTTCACTTCAGGCATATTATACCTCAATAAAAGAAAATATCCAAAATGCAATATATCCTCTTTTTTTTTTATGAGGGTTGGTTGTAATTTGGAGGAGATTTAGCTACTTATTCTAAAAGAAAAAAATTACCAAGTAGAGGCAAAATTCTTTGGAAGAAGTGGCTTCACTTTATACGAAATTTGAATATACCTGATAGCAAGTGAACTAAAAGTTCCAAGAAAAGTAATTTTGTTTTTATCTCCAATTTTAGGTTCAGGAATACCATCGTTTGAAGGAAGAAGCTGGCAAAAGAGCTGCTCGCTATTCACAAGACTTAGAATCCATTACCAGAGAGCAGAAATCTGATCAAGATCGCCGTGATAATGAAGAACGCAAAAAAAATGATATGGTAACTAAAATTGAACAGAAAAAACATGAAATGGAAGAGAACAAGAAACGAGTTGAAAAACTGAATGATTACATAAAGTAAGATTCTACTTCATTCATTGTTGCTTTGGTCTATTAGATAGTTATTAGTCCTGTGGAAGTTGTAACTTCTGTTTGGTTTCTCTTTTAGAACCAGTATGCAAGCAGTTGATGAACAAAAGAAAACTGCCAGAGAACTTGAAGAAGAAGTAAGCAGTGCCAATGCTAGGATCTCTCAAATTAACTCTGAGCTTACTGAAGTTGTTGAACAGCTTGGTGAAGCAAAGGTAGTGATCTTTTGATATTTTATCACTATTCCTCTCGAAGTTTGTAGTTGTTACTAGATCAGCCCTTTTGAGCAGACCTCTGATTAATTGTGCCTCAGCTGTAACCATCAAATAGAATATGATTTGAAGAGATTTGATTATTATTTCTAGTAGTTGATTGCTGATGTGTACTTTGTTTTGATTCTAGTAATACTCTCATAGTGTGTTTCTTTCTTATTGCAAAGAGTAGAAATATTATAAATGAACATATTCCTGTTTGACTGGTCTTCAATCTGAAATTCTTGATTACTATATAGTACTCCCTGGCAGAAAAACATACTCCTTTTTCTTGTTTATTCATTTTATATCTAGAATATTCTTTGATCAAATACCACTTCATTGGTAAATAATTAGTTGTAATAAACTAAATTAACCATGAAAATTATTCTAATATCTATGTATTACATTACATTGCACTGTGTGTGTGTGTGTGTATTAAACACATCCAAATTTCAAGGTTTGTGAGTTTGATCTCCAGAAAGTTCCATAGCATCTCCACATAACAGTTAGATGTTACTGTAACCTCTTGTCCTCTCTCCTCAAAAAATATGTGGGCCTCAAACACCAATATTTATGACAGCACACCACACAGTAATTCGTTTACTATGTAGTGGTCTTCCATGAAACTGTTTAGGATTGTTTTCTACCTATTTGCAAAAATTCTACTTGTGAGGAGAACATTATCTGCAGGAACATTGTGAATGATATCTTCACTGCATAGCTGGTAGTTTTCACATTCATGTTTGTGAAGTTTTTGAACAACCAGCATTTTGTACAGATGGTACTTGAGACCAGTGTGTAAAGTTCTCCTGACAGTTGGATCAGACAGTCCCAAAGCAGATTTTTTTCCAGAGTTTGAATGCTTCAGGGTCTTCCAGGTTTTATTTTGCTTTTAAGTACTGAATCTGTGGCCCAGACATTTTTGGTCCATAGTAATATGGATTTTTGGTCTGGAACAGCATCATTTCAATTTAGCCCAAAATGAATGTAGAAAGTTCACTGAATCACAATCACAGTTTCAACAGTAAATACATGGTATGCACCAGTCCAAACCATTAGTGGTAATTGGGAGGAAGGGGGCGAGGGGTCAAGTATTAGCTACCTGAAGACACCATTATCACTTGCCTAGCTTCGTTAGTACCACATTGATGACCTTGTAAGTTATGGGAGGGTCTCCTTTTGATGTTCATATATATGTGTATGTGTATATATATATATATATATATATATATATATATATATATGTATGTATGTATGTATATATATATTTGTTTTTGTTTTTTTCACCCAGGTTGATAAACATGAATCTTCAAGAGCAATAAAGAAAGCAGAACTACTTGAAAATTTGCGACGCTTGTTTCCTGGTGTGGTAAGTTTATGTTTATTGCTATTAGTTGAAGTACATACATAATCATCAGTTTTAACATCCATTTTTCCATGCTTGCATGGGTCAGATGGAATTCATTGAGGCAGATTTTCTATGGCTGGATGTCCTTCCTGTCACCAGTCGTCACCTGTTTCCAAGTAATATGATATTTCCCCATGGCTGGACATGTTTACATGGAAGATTGAAAACAAAGGAAACTGCTTATATGGGAATGACACTCATTTACAACTATCACTTGATATCAAGGTCAGGAGATACTAACATATGCATGCACACACACAAATAAACAGACACATACACACATATGTATGACAAGCTTCTTTCAGTTTCCATCTACCAAATCTACTCACAAGGCTTCAGTCACTCTGGGGCTATAGAAGAAGACGCCCACGGTTCCACACATTGGTAATGAACCTGGGTTTAAATGGTTTGGAAGTGTGCTTCTTAACTACACAATCATGCCTGTACCTTGCTACTTGAAACATGTGCTACATAAAAACAATGTGATCCTTTGTATGATAACATGCCAGGCGAAATGCTTAGCGGTATTTCGTTTGCCGTTACGTTCTGAGTTCAAATACCGCCAAGGTCGACTTTGCCTCACATCCTTCCGGGGGTCGATAAATTAAGTACCAGTCACGCACTGGGGTCGATGTAATCGACTTAATCCATTTGTCTGTCCTTGTTTGTCCCATCTTTGTTTAGCCCCTTGTGGATAACAAAGAAATAAGTATGCTTATTTACAATCTAATATGTAAATGTTTCCAGCTATTGAGCTTTTTGTTGTTCAAAGTACCATGGAAAATAATACCTTACTAGGAACAGTGAAGGTAGGTGACAGGAAGAGCATTCATCCAAAGAAAAACTGCCTCAATAAGTTTTATCTGACTCATATTGGCATGGAAAAGTTGTCAGTAAAACCAAACAAAGCACATAATTCAGTTAAATGATTCTTTTACTAAAAAAATCTAAATTATTTAAAAGGTGGTCTATCTCCTTGAGAATTTATATAATTAAATTTTTGTCTATCTTTTGTTTAATCTGAAATGATGGAGCAGCACTGACAACCTTTGCCAAGTTCTTCCAATCTTATGATGTTAATTCAGTTAATATTCTGCTTGAACTTTGCTAAGTTGATGCTTGCAGAAAAATTGCTGGAAAGAAAGAAGCTGTGAAGAGTTGCATTTAAGTGGGAAAAACTTAATGTTTATGTGAAACAATTTGTGATGTAAGGCACAGACAGATGGGTTTCAGTGTTGTTAGTTTAGAGCAGAAGTTGTAACATCTTAATGAATTTACTGATTAAATACATTACTTTTTGATATAATCTGTATCAGCATTCCTGATATGTAATGGTACTTGTGCTTTGTACTGTCAGCAACTGCTCAGAGTTGAACTATTCATTGTACATAAGTGAAGCCAAATTTTTGCGATGCAGGTTTGTGAATGTTTTAAATGTATGGTCACCAAGAAAGAACATCAAATACTGTGAGGTCTAGTGCTTGTAACAAGTTTCTGAGAAAAACTGTTACAGATGATCTAAATGGGTGTTGCGTTGCAAGATTGTTTCCTTCACATGCATAGTTGTTATACTGTTGTCATGTCAGTGCAAGATGTTTCTAGTTCTTTTCTCATAGAAAAGTAATGGAAATCTGGTGTGGGCTGTCTGTTTTATAGACAGACTACTCGTTTGCAAAAGGTTGTTGAGTAAATGGGGAGGAGAGCATGTGTGTGGTTGGAGAGGGTAACAGTGAGCAGGTTGTTTGAGTAGAAAAGGAGAGATACATGATCCAGTCCTAAAGTGTACCACTGGTGGGATAGAAGAGATTATCTGTGTGGGTAGAGAGGGTTACAAAATGGACAAGGATACATGATCCATTCTTAAGGTATATTAGAAGCAATTGAATGTGGGTTATGAAATAGTGTTGCTGGGTCAGATTCACTCAGCCAGACCGTAAATATAATTTACTCAAACTGAATGTTTGTCTTTTTTCTTAATCTACCATTGATTCTGAAACTTCTTTATTTTTAAAAAGTTGTATAGAATTGTCTTGCTTAAATTTTTTTTTGTGTTCATTATTAAATTAAAATGGTAATCTATTTATTCTAGCACGGTCGATTGATTGATTTGTGTGAGCCAAGCCACAAGAGGTACCAAGTAGCTATTACTAAAGTACTTGGCAAATATATGGATGCTATAGTATGTGATAATGAAAAAACTGCTAAGGATTGTATCCAGTATATGAAAGAACAGAGAATTGAACCCGAGACCTTCCTTCCACTTGACTACCTTGATGTAAAGCCTGTCAATGAAAAGCTTAGGTAAAGACTAATTACCTTATTGTAGTTTAGTACTGTCATCTGTAAAGTCTGAAACAGTTTTTTGGATATCTTTAAGTGTCCATACTTACTAAACGTAGATAATTGGTTGTTAGATTGTTAAAAAAATAGAAACTAATTTGTATTTCATTTTTGTCTTGATCTTTTTCCAGAGATATCAGAGAACCTAAAAATGTCAAACTAGTTATTGATGTCATACGTTATGATCCCCCTGCCATCAAGAAAGCCTTATTGTTTGCTTGTGGGAATGCCCTTGTCTGTGAAACTGTTGAAGATTCTCGTAGAGTTGCATTTGGTGGTCATGAAAGACACAAGGTATTTTTAGTCCTTTTCATTGCCCCCATTTCTTTTTTGTACTGATATATAACAAGAACCTTAGTTTTAGTTTGTGGTCCAGCACTAAATTGATTTTCGTCTAATTATAAGTTAACTGTTAAAACTACATATTGATATTCAAAATCTGTATGCATTTTTCTTAGTTATAAATAAGTCAAACAGTTATCATTGGTAATTAAAAATTTTTAAACCAAACCCCTTAAAACTTATCATTGTAACTGCTATTAACTTTGTTTCCAGGATTGTGTTTTTTAATTTTGAGGTTACATTATGCAATTTACATTGCCCACAAATATCCCTTCATTTATTTCAAACTATACATTTTTAAAGTAATTATATTCTTTTAGTCAGAAAGATATTTTGCAGGCTTTCTTTATGTTTTTTTTTGTTTTGTTTTTTTAATTTCTTGTTTCAATTTAAATCTGCCCAAATAATCTGCTTGATTTATGTTTAAACTGGCCAGATCTAACTTCTCACACCTACCCTACATTGTCATTCTAAAAATAAACAATCACATCATCAAAACCTCAAGCTATGAGATAATGCATGATTAATTTGAAACAGCGTGAATATCAAAGTGCTACATTTGATAGAGTAATCCGAATGCTAAAGGGTTAAGATTTATCACAAGATTGGTTCTTGTTAGTGATGTAGATTTTATTGTATAACTAATAAGTGTGTGTGTGTTCAAAACGACTCTGGACTGCTTTAGCATAAAGTTTACAATGACCTTGATAAGTGTTATGTAGTCTAAACTGCCTATTTCATTTGATTTATTTTTCTTCAGTCAGTTGCCTTGGACGGGACCTTATTTCAGAAATCAGGAATTATATCTGGTGGTGCCAGGTGAGTAAAGAAACATCTTAATGTTATTTGCAAAAATACTTCATCAATCAAATGATATATTCAGGATATTTTTTGGTTTATTTTACCAACTTAGTTATATTTAATTCAAGAACAATATTTTTTATTCATTTAAGTATTTTAAACAAATTAGATTTTTGTCTTTTTTGCTTGTTTGTTTTTTGTAATTTCATGTTTTTATTGTTTCTTTTAACAATTCTCATTTTACTGAGAGTAGTACCATAGAGAGAAATTTTTCATATTTGGTTTAAAACCCTTACACCTTTATGTATTTATTTTACCTTTGAGACAAGTCTTTTTGTAAACCATCTGCTCTTCCTTGGTATATGACTATGAAGTAGTTGAATCAGTAACAGAGTTATAGTAGGTGGGTAGTATAGTAAACACAAATGACCAAAATCTAGTGAATTTCACAATATTTACATTTTTTATTTGCATATTAGAATTTAATCTTTTAATTGATAAATATATAGGTATCAAATTGTTGGATCAGGTGATGAAAGTCAAGGAGAGGGTCATAGTCCAAGTAGTTAGGGAGAGACTTAATCTGGATGAGATGCAGTTTGATTTTGTGACAGGGAGAAGCACCACTGATGCTATATTTCTGGTAAGACAGCTGCAGGAGAAATACATAGCCAAACATAAACCACTGTACTTGGCTTGTGTTGACATAGAGAAAGCCTTTGACAGGGTCTTGTGATCTCTTATCTGGTGGTCAATGCGGAAATTACAGATAGACGAGTGGTTGGTGAGAGCTGTACAAACCATTTACAGGGATGCTGTCAGTAAGGTGAGGGTTGGCAATGAGCATAGTGTAGAGTTCAGGATAGAAGTAGGGGTTTACCAACGATCAGTCCTCAGCCCCAACAGAAGAAACCTAGCAAAACCCAAAGTCTTAGTAAGTAGGAAAGCAGACAAATCACAAATCCCTTCAGATAGAGGGCCCTGCTTGATCTGTAGCAAAGGCATAGGTAGAAATTCAATAAGATGTACCTGGTGTAAGTTATGTACACATAAGAGAAGGTGCAATATTAGAAGAAGGTTAACAGGGAAATTAGTTTTTTGTGTGTAGAAGGTGCACAGGTACAATTAACACTAAAAATTTACAGAAAATAGACTCCAATGAATGCCAGGGGGGAAAACTATAAGTAGTCGATAGCTTCCATTACCTAGGTGACCAAGTCCGTAGCAGGGGGAGGTGCTCCGAGAGCATAGCTCCTAGAATAAGAATAGCTTGGGCGAAGTTCAGAGAGCTCCCACCTCCTGGTAACAAAGGGCCTCTGGCTCAGAGTGAAAAGCAAATTGTATGATGCATATGTGCTAAAAGCTATGCTACATGGCAGTGAAACATGGGCTATGACTGCTGAGGACATGTGTAAGCTTGAAAGAAATGAAACTAGTATGCTTTGCTGGATGTGCAATGTCAGTGTGCATGTACAACAGAGTGTAAACGTCTTAAGAGAAAAGTTGGGCATAAAAGGCATAAGATGTGGTGTGCAAGAGAGATGACTGCATTGGAGTGGTCATATAATGAGTATGGTTGTGGACAATTGTGTGAAGAAGTGCCGATCCCTACCAGTAGAAGGAAGCTATGGAAGAGGGAGACCCAGGAAGCCATGACTAGTGACCAAGACATTTGGCGATATGTCGTGCTTGTGAAGACCTGTCAATCAAGCCAAGTGAAATCATAGTCGTGTCCGTTGTTTGTGTCACGTAACTGGCATGTGAAAAGCACCTTTCAAGCGCTGGGCCTCATGTAGGCAATGTGGCTGATGCTGGTGTCAGAACTAGCAATCATGCTGGTGGCACGTAAAAAGCATCTTTTGAGTGCTGGGTTTCATGGAGGCAATGACAAATGACGGAGACGTTTGGCAATATACTGTGCTTGAGAAGAAAGATCCATCAAGCCAAGTGAAATTGTAGTTGTGGCAGATACTGGTGGCATGCAAAAGCATCCATTACACTTTTGGAGTGGTTGGTGTTAGGAAGTGCATCTGGCTTTAGAACCAAACCAAATCAGACTGGAATCTGGTGTTGTCCCTCAGCTTATCAACCATGGTCAATTTGTCCAACTCATGCCAGCATGGACAATGGACGTTTGATGATGATGTAAGCATGATTGTTTGGTTAAGAAATGTGCTTTGCAATCACGTGCCCAAGGTGCTGTGCAGCACCTTGGGCAAGTGTTTTCTCCTATAACCTTGGATTGATCAAAGCATTATGAGTGGAATTATTCAGAAGTTCATATGAGACTGTTGTTGCTTAGCATGGCAAATATTCACTTAGTAGTTTTATTTAATTCAGTGACCTGAGAGCCAGAGCTCGTCGATGGGATGAAAAGATGTTGAACCAACTGAAAACCAGAAAAGAGAAGTTGACTGATGAGCTAAAAGAACAACTGAAAAAGAAGAGGAAAGAATCTGAATTAAACACTGTTAATTCCCAAATCAAAGGTTTGGAAACGAGGCTCAAATATTCCATTACTGACAGAGATAACACTGTAAGCAGATTTCACTTTTTCTGTTTATTTATTGAAAAAGAGCTTATTTTCAGAAAATTATCCCATATGAAGCAGTTTATAATTTACTTATGGATGCTGTAATTTTTTAGATACGTTTATAAAGAGTACATATAAGGGGATAAAAGGGTCAATGTTTTAAAACATGTTTACAACATTACATGTTTAGTATTCACGAACAATATAGTTAAAATGTCTTCAAATTTTAATCACTGGAACTTTCATGATGACCTAACTTTATACTATATTTAATTCCCTTTTCATTCTGGGATCTAATCCCACTTTGGTCAACTGCCTTCATTGCTTCTACACTGGTAATATGTCTTCCAGTCATGTATTGAATTTTTTAACTCAGTAGACTAATCCTCCATACAAGTTAACAGTTGTGTCTTAATGCTAAGAATCAATATAAAACCTTATTTATTCTGTTATTGAATTGATTTTACTGGATATCAGTCATGTTAAAAAATTATATTCTTTTATTTTCAGTTGAATAAACAACTTACTCAAAATGAAAGAGATTTAAATACGTATAATGATATGCTGAAGTCTTTTGAGGTAAGTTTATTTGTTTAATATAGCATTAATATTTCATGTTTCTGCAACTGAGGAAAATATTTCTCTAATTTTGTCACTGAACATATTATGTGAGCTACTTTAATATTGCAGCAGTTTACTTATAATTTTCATAATTGATACATTCTTCTGTGATTATTCTATTCTTGTTGACTGCCACTGTCCCCAGCTTTGATAAATACAGATTTTTGCTTTTCCACTTCCTTTAGGACGTAACATTTATATAATTATTGTTACTACACTTGATTCAGTATGAGGATTTGAAGAACAAAACAATGAGAATTTTAAATCATTAGGTCTCAAATTAAAATTCAACTAATGTCTGTCAAATTTATTTTGTCCTGAAAACACTTTACACAATTTCTCCAAAATTACAGAACCTCTCCTATATTTTATGGATACAAAGAGAATTTATTCATATTAAAAAAAAGTGATATGAATTATTTAAAAATATATTGAATATTATTTTTTTTATAAAAAAATTTCTGAGAATTTATTTAAAGGCAATTTATCTCACAGAATTTATTTTATGGAACCTAATTTTGAAAATATTGCTGTAGACAAAACATTATTCTACTTACTTCAGTCTGCTTAGCTCAAATCATATAATACTTCTACTTCATAGTTGGATGGTTATGTTAGAGAACAAACCATACTACACCAGTTATTATAAGTAGTAACCAATTTTTTAAAAGAATTATCTTGTTATTCATGTCAACATGAAAAAAAATATGTAATACAGTGGTAAAAGTAATTTAGTTCCTTATTTATAACTAGCTGAAGACTGCCCTCCGGGCAGTTTTCTGCTAGTCAAACTTGGAGTGTGTGTGTGTTTATATTACAGTGCGTGTGTGAGAGAGAGAACATTGAAAACAATGAATGAAATAAACATGAAATGAAAAAATCATATAAATAAAAGCTTGTTAAAAGCTATCAGCATTCTTTGGGTTGAACCCCCAGAAATGCCAAAATAAAGAGCTGGTTTTCTTAGTTAATTTCCATAAAAATTTTATATTTATTTACCTTTGTTTTAAAGTGAAAATGTATGGATGTGTGTGTGGGAGAGAGAGAGAGAGTGTGTGTCACCTTGATATCACTTTCTCTCTCTCTCTCACACACACAAATGTATACAAACGTACATAGAAAAAACACGTGCGTGTACGACTGACTACAAATACATAGAGCTGAAAACGGCATGCAAAAAGTAAATAAATAAAAACTTTTACTGAAATTAACGAAGTGTGTAGGTTCAAACGAAAGAATGCCAAACTATCTTGTACTGACTATTTAAATTTGTGAACTTGAAATATTCAGTAATAAAAGGAAGATCAGAAAGTAAATTTTATTGAAAACTTCAATTTATAAAAATTCTCGCTTAGTAAATATTTCTTTCAGTAATTTATCGTAGTTGTAATATATCTGTAATTTAAAGTAACTTCAAAGTAACCCTAGCACATTTAGCCTACTAGAAATAGCAGCAATTACATAGTTATTATTGTAAGGCTTATAGTGCTCCAAAACAGCCATACCAACAAAATCACTTCTTACTAAAAAAAATTATATCAGTATACTATATTGTGGAAGCCTCATAGTTTTACATCTATTTTGTCTAATAGCATTCATTCATTAAGTAATTTTTTTACATAATGTATAAAGAATAAACTGTGGATTTTGCAAATAGCAAATTAAAATTTGAAATGAATACATATTAAACAAGAGATGCTTCCAAATTCATCTTCTCCATCTTTAAATATTTTATTAGAAATCGACTTCTTACTTATTAAAATAAAGTATAATAATAAGCAAATTGATATGTGTGAAAAAAATCAGTTCAAAAAAGAACAATTCAAACTTTTTGAGAGGTCCAAAAAGAGAGAAAGAATGATTTCTAATAAAGATTCATCATATTCATAAAAAGCAGCCAGAGCAAGTAATAAGGATATGAAAATAGTAGTTGAAAAATATCGTTATAGGTATAAATATGCCATAAACAATTATAGAAAAATGGAGGAGAAAAAGATGTTGAATCAAAATTAGATTTGATACAAAATAGGATTCAATACATGCACACGTTTCAAAGGACAATACAAATATGTAAGAAAAAAATTATAATCATAGTAATTATAATTAAATTTATGCATTGTCATTCTCATTAGTATGAAGAATTTTGGGAAGGACATCAAAAAAGGGTTTAATAAAATAAATAGAAAAAATGTATACACTTAACACATAAGGATATAGTCATACGCATATACATACACGATACACACAAAACGTGCATACACATACAAGGGTGCATAGAGCCAGAGTGAGAGGTGAAGGTAGAGGAGATAAATGGCAAAGAGTGCATTGTGTGAATGAGAAAGGAAGGGGTCGTAGATGAATAACAAAAGAAGGAGTGAAAAAGCCGATAAATTGCGTTTGAAGTGTGAGTATATTTGTGTGTAAAAGAGAGCTATGTTTGCATGTGTGTGTGTGTGTACAATGGGAATAGGATTTTATTTATTTATGTGTTTCAGCCAAGTGGCTGCGGTCATGCTGGTGCATGGTAACATCGAACACTGAAAATGTGTGAGTATATGTGTCTATATGTGTGTGTGTACAAGAGAACTATGTGAAACTTTACATGTAAAGTAAAGAAAATATAAAAAATAATCCAGAATCCTTGTCCAGTACTGGGTCGATCCCCCAAATCTAATCAGTTCATGCCAGTCACAAGGCCAAACATCCCTGAAAGTTGCATCTGAATCCATCCAGCGGTTCTTGAGTTATCTTGTTCATGGACAAACAAACAAACACGACTGCAAACAATACCTCTGCCTTCGCTAAAGTGGAGGTAATTATCATTAATGAAAATGGAAAATTTCGCCTGCAATGAATTAATATTGTCTATTAAATTTACTCTGCAGTGAATGCAACGACTATTTAAATTAGAGAACAACTTCTAGTTCAAATATTTAATAAACTTCAGAAATTGAAATTGCAGGAAATTTCTTGGAACATGAATTTTAAAAAAAATTTTTCAGATGGTCAAACCTTTAATAATTGCTTTCTTTTAGTAACTGCCACATACCTAATTAATAAGTAGTTTTCTCCATTATATTATAGATATATATAAGGATGTTAATCACCTGCTGTTTAATATACATTTAGATATTACCTAAATATTTAATTAACCCTTTAGCATTCAGATTATTCTGCTAAATGTAATGCTTATTGATTCACATAGTTTTGAATTAATCATACATTATGTCATTGCTTTGAAATTTTGATGATATGATTGCATATTTTTAGAATAATGCTGTAGAATGGATGTGAGAGCCCAGATCTAGCTGGTTGGAGCATAAAATAGTTGGAACATTTGGGCCGGATATGGCTGGTTTAAATGCTAAAGGGTTAAAGCTGAACCTCTAGAAGTATATTGACATTTAAAACCTCGATATTAACCCCAAACAGAATTTATGTATCTCCTTATTACAGAACCCTCTTAGTAACTGTATTTCAATACTGAGGTAATGGGAGTATACTCCGTATTTCAGATTTGCATTAACCCTTTCATTACCAACCTGGCTGAAACTGGCTCTGGCTCTGAGTACAAATATCTTGTTTTCATAAGTTTTAAATTAAAATCTTCCACTAAACGTTAGTCACAATTTATATTCCTAACACTGGCTTAATGATAACTAAGTTATTTTACTAAATTCTTTGTTATATTTAAAGTAATTGAAAGAAACACAGAGCATCTCAAAATAAATACAATAACGAAAGAGTTAAACATTTTTTAATACTTATAATATTTTTCAAAAACTAGTCTTCATTTTATTTTTAAAAATCCAATGTCATATCAGATTTTATTTTTATTTTACTCTCTGCATTGTTTTTACAGCCACGTATGAAAGAAATTGATCGTGTTATGACTGAGCGAGGTATCAAAATCAAAGATCTGGAGACCAAAATGAATAATGTTGAAGATGAAGTATTTTCAGAATTTTGCTTACAGATAAAAGTTGACAACATAAGGTTTGTGAATAGATTAAATTATGTCAGTGGGGGCAATTTCTATAAAAAAAATTTACTAAACCTGACTCACATACTTTCTTCTACAGTAATCCAGTGGTCAATAATATTGGGTTTATTTTTCATATATGGAAATATTATATCAGAAGCATACTTTGAATGTACGTCCTTAGTGTTTAATTTCACTGATTAAAATTATGTAGCTCCTCTCCATAGGAAGCCCTCTATTTTACTCGTTAAAGCAGCGAGCTGGCAGAATCATTAGCAGGCCAGACAAAATAGTTAACAGGATTTTGTCCCTCCTTACATTCTGAGTTCAAATTTTGCTTGAGTTTCGCTTTCGGGGTCAATAAAATAAGTACCGGCTGTGCACTGGGGTCAATGCAATTCCTCCAAAACTGCTGGCCACATGCCAAAATTTGAAATCATTTTACTCTCTATGTTTATGTGCATGATATATTGTAGTAATTTTACATTTAGGGTTACATATCTTTAAGTAGTAAAGTATTAAATTGTAAGGTGAAGTATATTTGCCACTTAAATGTGGCTGACTCCTAAGGGTGGATGTTACTGTTGCTTTTAGCCCCAGGAGAACATCTCCTCCAGCTGGCTATCGACACACATCTGTGTCCTGTCTGCATTTGCAAAGGGAAGTTATCTTTCCCGTCTTGATCTGCAATACGTATGGACTTGTTATTAAATTGTATTACATACTAAAAGCATATATAATAATACATGTTCAGTAGGTAGTAGAGTTGATGCTCAACCAGCTGTTTTGTGGCATTTAGTTTGTTGGCTCTTGTTTTTGGGGTTCAGTTACTACCAGTTTTGACTTTACATCTTATCTTTGTACAAAGTTAATTACAAGTATTTATTCTATTGACTAAGTCTTAAATACTTTAAATCAGATAACATTAGTGTTGCTATTACCTGCAAAATAAGTTCCAGTCGATAGTGATAGCTAAGGCACCTGGTCTTGTCCAGGTGCAAAAATTTGGCTTATACTAGGTTGGGGCTAAGTAGAAACAGCCAAATGATAAAACCTCTCTTAGAACATGTCTTGTACATGGTTTGCTGTACCAAATGAGATCTTTTGAAAGTAGGTGTACAAACATATGTAATCATCATCACCTCTGTCATCTTTGTTCTAATGCCCACCTAGTTTTATATGGGTCAGACGGAATTCATTGAGGATGATTTTCTATGATCAGCTGCTGCTCTTCCTGTCTTAAACCCTCACCTACATCCAGGCAAGGTGATATTTCCCCATGGCTACACGTTCTTGTGTTGTATGACAGTGACACCCATTTACAAGTATCACACAGCACCAAGACAAGGAAGCAGCAATACACATACAGACACAACAGGCTTTCATTTTCCAGCTACAAAATCCACTCCCAAGGCTTTGCTTGGTGAGGGCTACGATAGAAGATGACCAGTTGGATAACATCCTAAACCACATGGTCAAGAAGTTCTTAACTACATACCTATATATATATATATGTATGTTAATCTATTTATGGAGGGAACCTGTGGAAAAGGTACACCCAGGAAGACATGGAATGAGGTGACAAAGCATGATCTTAGGCTGTCGAATCTCACTGAAGCAATGACAAGTGATCGAGACCTTTGGCGATTTGCTGTACTTGAGAAGATATGTCGAGCCGTGGATAGTGCTGGTGACATGTAAAAGGCACCCACTACATTCCAGGGATGGTTGACATTAAGAAGAGCATCCAGCTGTAGAAACCAAGCCAAATCAGATTGGAGCCTGGTACAGCTCTCCAGTCCCAGTCAAACTGTCTAACCCAGTGATTCCCAACTGATTTTTGGCCAGGCCCCACCAAATCATTTCTAAAATTCTGATGCCCCCTTGTGATATTTAATTTTTGTAATTCAAAATTTTTTTTAAATAGTTCAACGGATGTAAAAAAAAAATGTGTAGAAAACGAATATGAAAAATATGCATGGAAATCAACGGGGAGGGGGGGCGGAAAATTCACAAGATCTGAGGTTTTCCCTCATAACTTCTTTTTTTTCTTAAATGAAATTTTATATAAAAACCTCAATTGGCATAAATTACGATTATAAAGAAATTTGTGGGAAAATCTTTTCTGAGAGGTGGGGAGAGGACTTGGGAAAATGCACACAATCTGAGTTTTTCACCCATTACTTGATGACAGTTTAGTGTGGATAGCGGATATAAATCTAAATTTTAAATAGTCCTCTGAATAATGACAAACTTTTTTTTACTTGCACTACTCATTTTATGTATTTTTGAATCTGCATAACTACAGATTTCTGTGCACCCAACTTTGGATGATCATAACTTTCAGAAAAAAGGATATTTTTTAATGAAATTATCTACGAATATGTGTTATATCATGTAGATTCCGAACATACAAAATTTTGGTGGGGAAAGTGTTTTAGGAGGGGTTGGGGTGGGTAATTTAGGAAATTTCACTGGAGTCCACTTCAATTCGTCTTAACTTTCAAGAAAATGGATATTTTGTAATGAAATTCTCTACAAATATACCTTGGACTATGTAGATTCCGAGGATATAGGAATTTTGAGGGAAAACAATTAAAAATGTTCAAACAGGGAATTATTCCATTCAATATCATGTTTATTATAGAAATATGTAACAAATTATGCTTTACACTTCTATATTTAACTGTGCATGTATATTCCTTATTTGGCGTCTGGTGTCTTCTGTCTTATTATTAGAAATGTTTACCTGGGAATTTACTTAAAGTGAAAAAAAAGAAATTGTATACAACAGATAAGTTGTCTTAACATATTTCTGTGTACCAGACCATTAGCCCTTATATTTAGCATAACACGTATTCTGGTGAGAGCTTCATTGCCTGTTTGTTGCTTCAGTAGAAACTACGGATGCACAAATGCACAAAACGGAGAAAATGAAACAAATATGGGCAACTTGTTCAGAAACACCCACGAGTGGGGAACTGTTCTCAAAAATAGCCTTCAATTGTTTTCCCCCAAAATTCCTATGTCCTAGGAATCTACATAGTACGAGGTATATTTGTAGAGAATTTCATTTAAAATATTCATTTTCTTGAAAGTTAAGATTAATTGAAGTGGACTCCGATGAATTGTCCCAAATTCACCCCCTCCCTTTCAAATTTTGTATATTCAGAATCTATGTGATATAACACATTCGTTCAAAAAGATTTCAGTATAAACTTTAGTAAAATATGCTCAAAAAGAAACAAAAAATATTCTGTGAATCTTCTCAGCAGCAAAAGCCTTTGTATCAATGATGGAAGTTTTTCCTTACCTTTTTTGCTGAATTCATAAAACTAGACCCAGGAATACCTGGGATGAGGTGGTGAAGCACGACCTTCAAGCATTAGGCCTCACCGAGACAGTGACTAGTGACCAAGACATTTGGAAATATGCAGTGCGTGAGAAGACTCGGCGAGCCAAGTGAGACCATAACCCATGGCCTATGCCAGGGGTGTAACCAGCCCACTTATGTATACCTTTCCTTCATTGGACACTAAACTCTACTTGTGAAGACCTGTTGAGGCAAGTGAAATCAAAATCAAATCAAATTTGCAAATTCGATGACTGGCACCCGTGCCAGTGGAGCTCTAAGAGCACCATCCGAGCATGATCACTGCCAGAGCAGCTGACTGGCACCATTCGAATCTGATCGTTACCAGCATCGCCTTACTGGCACTTGTGCCGGTGGTATGTGAAAAAACATTCAGGCGAGGTCGTTGCCAGTGCTGCTGAACTGGCTCCTGTGCCTGTGGCACATAAAAAATACTACATAAGTCTGTCTCCAGTTCATTTCTGTATAGGAAATTAAGATGGTATTGCTTTCAGTACTGACCAGTTCTATACTACATACACGCACACTCAAACACAAACACACATGCGTTTGTAATTACCTACATGTTTTCACATACCACCAAATTGAAGGAAATAATCTTATTCTCTCTTTAGTGACATCAGAATGTTGAAAATGACCTGTTGTCTCTAAAGTGTCAAACATTTGATAAAATTGTCCACAGAAGGGATGTAAAGAATTTTTTTTTTAATTACTCATTCTCGAATTGCCCCCTTTCTCTTATTGGTATACTAAACATTGTGTACAAAAGGTACACAACATAACCCTATGCATGCCCCACATTGAGAATCACGAGTCTAACCCATGCCTGCATGGAAAACGGACACTAAATTATGTGTGAATATATATACACACACACACATAATGTCTAAAACATTATAAAAATTACCATCTCAGTATTTTATACACAAATTTCAATGTGAAATAAAATATAAATTGTTTTTCTTTCCATGATATTTGAGACTGCTTAGTAACATTTTGAAGAATCTTGATATCTAGTGTTACTTATATATTGTCTGTATAGTGTCATCTGAGTGAGATGATTGAGAAAGTGTGTGTGAGAGAGAGAGAGATGGGGTAGAACTTACCACTCCATTTTAACCATCAGTCTTCCTGTTTTATCCCAGAGAACCTCAGAGCTGGGAGTTGTTTTCTTTATGCATTATTCCTAAAAGATTTTGAATTTTTCTGCAAGTTTTGAAGAATATTTGTTGAGAAATGTTGATGCTGTTTCAAGGCAAACAGACATAGACACTTTAGAGTATGTTATAATCTGGAAACTTTTAATTCTTTAACGAAACAATATCTTACTTTTCTGATTATATACTTTCATTTATATATAACTGCATATTAAATTTAAAATATGTCATAAAATAGAAATTAAAAGCTTATTTTGTACCTCTTTATTTTTATTTATTTTTCTTTCATTTTACATTATTTCATGTTTTCAGACAATATGAAGAACGTGAGCTTCAAGTGCAAGAAGAGAGGGCCAAAGTGCGATTAGAGTTTGAGAACCAGAAATTTAAGCTCCAAAATCAAATTGAATTTGAAAGATCACGAGATACAATAGGTAAATCAATCTTGATATTATAATTAGGTGTTAATTAAATAGATCATCATTATGTAATTCACAAATAATTGATTGAGACAATTGTCTTACATATTGAAATTACCTGATGTATTTATGTTATATTGTATAATTGAAAACTATTGTAGCTAACAAAGCTTTTATTCTGTCTCTCAAGGAAATGTACAAAAATGGGACAAAACTGTGAAAGATGATGAAAAAGAATTAGAAAAAGTGAAGAATGATGAGCAGAAACATATGAAAGTAAGGGAGATTCCCCCCCCCCCCTTTCAAAATGCCTTTGTACTAATCAAAAGAGCTAAACTATAACATAAACCTTGTTTAGCCCACTCAAGTGCTCTTTTCTATGTTTTCTGTTATTGATGTCATTTAATTCTCTGCTAGTAATACCACCTTTTGTTCTCAGTTGCATGCTACATGATGTATGCAAGGAATCATTCTCATCTTATTTTTTTCTCTAACACTTAGAGCGTTCACATTCACTTTGTCCTACTACTATGTAGTATTGAAACTGCGCCTGACTTATGTTGTTTGCCTATTTCATGGAGATGGAAAAACCTTTACCACAAAGAAAGCACCAGCTCTCTGAATTTCTTTCATGGCGAATAGAATGGTATTGACTCTCATCAGTCATGCTATTTCTGATGGTAACAGTAACATGGAAATGTTTTTGCATTTGAAGTGGAATAAATATCATACCAGTTTATCAGCCATTTTCTCACATGTATATACATAAACTACTAAATCTTATTGAAAGCATTAGCCAACTGTTTACTTTGCTAGAAAACATTTGTTCTAGATGCTTTGCTATGTAATAGAACTCTGGACCATGTATTTGCAATGCAAACTTCTTGACTGTGTGATTAACCTTTTTCCTATATAAACGGTTGGTGTAGCTCTTGCAGAGCTGTTCATGTAGTTTCCTTTGCGCTCACCAAGCTTTGGAGAGAGTGATTTTGTTAATATCCCATTTTAGCTGTACAAATGGAGTGGTTTAAATTTAGCTATAAACTTCTCTTAAAATTATTTTATGGTATGTAGAACTGCACCATGTTGCAAACCTAAAAGTGCATCTTATTCAAGTTAACTTTATCCTTAATTATGCTAAAATTCTTGATGCTGTTTTCAAAACTTGTTTCTTCAATTGCCTTCCCAGTGCGTCTCCGTTGCTGGTATGTCAGTCATTGGGATATCACTGTTTAGTAAATTATGTACTTTCATCATTTCAGTAAATATTTTTAATGAACTTGCTGAAATTATTTACTCTTTTTTGGAACAGACAGTTGAAATGAAAACAAAAAAAATGTTGTCATATTTGGGGATGGTCATATTGTTTGCCAATTACCCTCATGCACTATATACTTGATCTTCACTTCAGCTTTGTTATTATTCTTATTTTAGTGTCCCTTGTCTGAAATAGGAGACGCATGAGATGGAGAGTCACTGAAGAGGTCACAGGATGTGTGATGAAAGATTTCAGACAAAGGACATTAAAATAAGAATAATAATAAAGTTGAAGTGAAGAACAAGTATATAGTGCATGTGGTTAATTGGCAAAAGATGACCATCCCCAAATATAAAGATATCTTGTTTCAACACAATTTCACATGAAGAATCTTGCAAAACAAATACATAAATGTGAAGAAAAAAAGTATCTTACAAACCACTTACAAATTGGTGTGTAATAGTGCTTCTTATGACATAACTAGTAAAAGTTTAATGCAAACATTTCAGGTTATTGATGAAGCTATGAAAAGTCAAGAAAGGTATAAGCAGCAGCGGATTACAACTAAATCACAAATTGATGACATAGAGGATGTGATGAATGAGATACGCAAACGTCTGTCAGCTCAACAAAAGGAAATATCAACCTGGCAAAAATCTATTGGAACCATAGAAACAAAACTTGAACAGAAGAAAGCAGATCGGCACAGTTTGCTAAAAGCTTGTAAGGTATGTTGATGCATCAGTTTCTTTCATTGTCATCATCATCATTTAACGCCCATTTACCATACTGACGTGAGTTGGACAGTTTGACTGAAAGCTGGGGAGCTGCACCAGGTTCCAATCTGATTTAGTATGGTTTCTGCAGCAGGGTAACCTTCCTAACGCCAACCACTTCAAGATTGTAGTGGGTCTGGCACGTATGCCAGTTACAAAACACCAGCATTGGCCATGACTACAATCTCACTTGGCTTGACAGATCTTCTCAAGCACAGTATATTGCCAAAGGTCTCAGTCACTTGTCACTGCCTCTGTGTGGCCTAAAGTTCGAAGGGTGCTTTTTATGCACCACCGGCACAAGTGCCGGTTCTGTGACACTGGCATTGGCTATGACTATGATTTCACATGGCTTGACAGGTCAGAATATTGATTTCAAATTTTTGTCACAAGGCCAGAAATTTCAGTGAGGGGGTAAGTTGATTACATGGACCCCAATGCTCAACTGGTACTTGTTTTATCAACCCCAAAAGGTTGAAAGGCAAAGTTGAACTCAGAACGTAAAGATAGACAAAATGCTGCTGATGATTCTGCCACTTTCCTGTCTTACAATATTAGAATTCACTCATAAGCATGTGGAAAAAATGTCTTTTGATAACTTTTGATAATCCTTAGCATTATAAAAGTTCTCTACTTAATGGTAAATGTGAAAAGGAATTAGTATCATATTTGTAGGATTTTTTACTTTTGATAGAGTTCACTCTACAGCCAGCTACAAACATTTTGTGAAAGTATAACTTTGGTAAATGAATTGCAGATTGTGTATGTGAAGCAGAAGAGGTTGAATTGATTCAGTAAGGAGCTAAATATATTGTGTTCTTGTAGAATTTATGCTTGGTTAACTTTGAAAATCTTTTTTCTTCCCTGAATTTTATATATGTATATATATTTATGTTCCAACTTGACATTTTTCAGATGGATGACGTTCATTTGCCACTGAAACGTGGTTCTATGGATGACATTAGTCAAGAAAATGATACTTCTAGCCAGAATGATGAAAGTACATCTGACAGCAATGCGCGAGAATCTCAAGGTTCACGAGCAATCTATGAGAGAGAAGCTCGTATACAAATTGACTATAGTATGCTTGATGAGGAAGAAAAGGAGGTAAATTTTGTTTGTCTTATCAGGAGTATGAAAATCTTGTGGGAAATTATTTTAATTATTTTGTAATAATAAGATGGATAATTAATTAAATTGTGACATTTTCTGGACATTATAAACTAAACTGCAAAATTAACTTAAGATTCCTACACAAAATTCATGTTTTGAGTAGGTGTAGTAAGGAATTAATGAACCACTGCTCAGCGATAGTCCAGTCCCTTCTCCATCAAGTGATCATGGAAACTACAGATTCTCAGACTGGGCTGTGTGTTGTGTTCTTGAGCAAGACACTTTATTTCATGTTGTTCCAGTTCACTCAGTTGTATAAATGAGTTGTAACATCATTGGTGCCAAGCAGTATTGGCCTTTCCCTTGGATAACATCAGTGGCGTGGAGAGGGGAGACTGGCATGCATGGGCAACTGCTGGTCTTTTTCATAAACAACTTTGCCCGGACTTGTGCCTCAGAGGGTAACTTTCTTGGTGCAATCCCATGGTCATTCATGACCAAAGAGGATCTTTTACTAATAAGGAATTAAAGAAATAATTTATTAGTTTTTCTGTAACACATTCTAACTTCAAACAATTTACTATGTTGTAGTGCATACTTTCTGTGTTTGAGAAATTTATTCTAATTTTGCACTTTTACAAATTCCAGATGATAGAAAGGCATATCTGTTAAAATATGTTTGTGTGTAAGTACTTATACATACATTCTATCACTTACATATGACTCAACAATCTGTTGCTGTTATTTACTGAGAGACATATTTGATAGTTTTTTAGTGAATGTTTTCTATACTAGAAGACATATATATTAGAACATTCCATGGCTTTGAGGACACAAGTTTAGATATATTCCAGGTTATTGTTGTTTAACGCCAGGTTATCCTTGATAAAATAAACTCTTAATCAAAATTATTCCAGTGTAAGATTTTGTGTATGTGAGTCTGGATAAATTGATTATGTATCTCGGTCTATATTAGACCATCTGTTCCCCTGTTTTTAAGACTAGGGTTATTACAAAGTGATATGGTTGCTACTTCAGTGGCTGCATAAAAGCTCTCTTGCTGATATGTAATATACTCAAAGTTTTAAATTTTTGTGTAGTTACCAGAAAGTTTCACCCAAACCTGTTATAATTCTAACTTATCCTCTTTACTATCAACTTTAAATCTTTTTATTCCTATTTTTAACATTTCCCAACACTTATCTTTTCTAGCTGGATCACCCAGATGATGTTAAAAAGGCTCAAGATGCCTTAAACAAAGGTGTGTCTGATATGCAGTCCACTTTGCAACGGATTAATGCTCCAAATATGAAAGCAATGGAAAAGTAAGTTTGCAGTAATTTACATGTGTGTATCTTTTTATATAGACCCACACACACTCATTTATCTTGTTTTAAAATCTGTACAGGTTGTTACAATTTTGTTTCTTATTTTACTTTATCAGTATTTATTTTATTTTGTTCTTTTAAGGCTTGATGGAGTCAGAGAAAGATTCCAAGAGACCTCTGAAGAGTTTGAAAATGCTCGAAAGAGAGCCAAAAGAGCAAAGACTAATTTTGAAAAAATACGCAAAGAAAGGTACGACAGGTTTATGGTGTGCTTTGATCACGTGGCCACAAGGATTGATGAAGTCTATAAGGTAAAGTATTTCTTAGTTATCTTCTGATACTTCTTTTGCTTAAGGCATTGAATGTATTCTGCTAAAAGTGTTTTTGTCATTTATGTACATGAGTATAGATGATAATTTGATATTTATGGTTTTAAGAAGTATATACGGAATTTCAATGTTTGGCATCTACCTAAACTTTTACTAATTTCCCCAGCTAAAAATATGATGTTGGCAACTATTACATAGCCATTGAGAAAGCAAGCAAAATCAACTTCAAATGCTTTCATAGATTGGGGTAGAAATTCAATATTCTTAGATGATACCATAAGCCTTATTAACTTTGGAGCCAATATAAGTTTATCTTATACAATGTCAATTGAGAAATAAAGGTGATGATAGATGCTTCACAATCAACAACCATGTTTTGCTTTCTTTGCAATAATGTATTAAGATCATTAAGTCTGGTGAATGTGTTTTCATGGAGAAAAGGTATCATACTATGCAGATAGTGGAGTGTTTTGAAAAATTCTATAGTTGTATCTAACCATTTGACAAAACAAAGAGCGTAGTTACCTTTTGACAAGCCTCATATAGTCATTACCATTAACAACCCAAAGTTGCTAGAAAATTCAATCAGACAAAGAATCTGATTTTAGTTTGATCAACACCTTGATAATCAATTACAGTACATCAGTGAGTTGTTAAAAACTGCAAAATTTCAAGTTAAACAAGGTGAAAAGCCTCTATCTGTCCCAACCATAGCAGAGGCTCCATTAGATATGCAGGCAATTATTAGTCAATGGGATGTTATAAGCAATAGTCTCAATAATTCTAAAATAGTCATATCTTTGAATCAGGTAGCATTGAGTGAACAATATTTCCTTGCAGGGTTGAAGATTTTCATTGAAAAAATACCTAACTTACTCCATAATCAAGCATTCTATCCACAACTGTTCACTTGTATGGAAAATTCAGAACACCAAAGAACCTTAAATGAGTTGATGTGGGTAACCATTGCACCTGTATTTGCTGTGATTGTATCATTATGAAGAAGAGTTGACCTAGTAATCAAGCTGTTATCTTCTGAAATATCAACACAAAAGTTTACAGCTCAAATGAAGAGCAAAATATGACAGGTTTGTCTTGGTCATCATTCTCAGAATGTAAATGGTACATCATGCATGAAGGGTTCATGGCTTAAAGTTTTGTTACACCAAAGGACTGATAGGTACCTGACTGTTCTGGGAAGAAGTAAAAAAACTCGGCAACAAGAAACAAAGATAATATATCTTTACAATATATACTGTCATCAAACACCACTTTTATTTTCCCTGACATGAAATATTTAAGAGTAAATCATTGTAGAATCTCTCTTATATTCTTTTAGTTTATATTTTTTGTTTTAATATATATATTTATTTGTACTTTTATTTTGTAGGCTCTCTCAAGAAATCCTAGTGCCCAAGCGTTTCTTGGTCCCGAAAACCCTGAAGAACCTTATTTAGATGGTGTAAACTACAATTGTGTTGCACCTGGAAAACGTTTTAGACCAATGGACAATTTGTCTGGTGGAGAGAAAACTGTTGCTGCTCTGGCATTGTTATTTGCCATCCACAGGTTAGTTCTTTTGTATGGCTTTCTGTTCTGGTGTTATACTTTATGAGAGAGTACTTGGCATAAAAATTTTCTAAGGATGGTAACATCTGACAGAATAATTGGGAAGTAACTGAGAGTGACAATTTGTCTGGAGCGTTTAGATAGCTTTCTATATCCTCTCTCTTTTCTTTCAAAAAGCCACATAAATATTACATTTTTATTAAAAGGTTTATTAAATAGCAAATACATTCTCTTTGATTTGATTAGTTTGTTACAATTTGAATTTACTCTAATATGGTACATTAGAAAACATAATTTCTTTTTTTATTTGTAATTAATTGTTTAAAGTCTCTTCTATCTATTTCTTGCATACACTTACATTTTTCTTTTAAACCTAGCACAATCTATCTATATGTTATAATATATTTTATCATTTCAGCTTCCAGCCTGCACCATTCTTTGTCCTTGATGAAATAGATGCTGCATTAGACAACACCAATATTGGAAAAGTAAGGATAGTTTTACATTAGTTAATTTTTGTTATTTTGTTTATAAGGTGTTTAAGATTTTTAGAACATGTACAAATACTCTATATTAACTAAAATACTAGATTTTATTGACTAAAATGTTACCATGTCAATCACTTAATCCTCATCAACCAATATTTAGCCATTTTGCTACTATATTTCTAGCCAAAATACACCCAGTATGTGTTTTAATTAAATTCTTAAATAATCATAAAATGAGACTGGTTTAATAAAACAACTCTTTTTTATTTATCAATATAATAATGTGATTTTTGGAACACACTTTAACAAATGGTTCTTAGCCAAATCTGTTTTATAATTTTCGTCTCAAAGCAAATCTAATTACAGGTAATTCAACAAAATCTAAAACTGTTGAAATTTTGTTTAAACATCAGTACAGAAAAGGAGTTATTAGCTAATATTCAGTGAGTACACAACAAAATTTTAATGGAGGAATTGTGCAAATTTCTGGATTATTTATCAGTTGAACTTAATGCACATAAGACAGCTAAAAACAAAATAGGTGTACCATAAAAAAAAAAAAAATAGAATGAAATACTGAAATTTGTCTTTGAAGAAAACTAGGAAATGAAATATGCACCATCAACTAAATGAAATAAACCCACATCCTATACATAAATACACAAACACATAATAATGATTCACAATTCAAGTTAATCAAACTTTGTCACATGTTGTACAGGTAAAGTAGATTTTTAGAAAATATTTATAAAACATATATGTTCAGATTTCTAACTTTCTTCAAGTATGTGGAAAACTTCAAAATTTTTTTTTTTTCCTTTGTTTACATTCTGCATAATGATTCAGTTTCTGCAGTAATCGATTCAAAGGAAAAAGTTAAAAAAGTAAAATGTAATCTAATGGTTTTGTTTCCTTGCAAAGACCAACTAGGTCTAATATCTCCCTTAAAATAACTAACAAAAGCAGTTTTAAATTCTTATTATATTCAGGTACAGATTCCTTAATTATCCCCCCCCCCCTCTCTCTGTTCCACTATCGTTTCTTTTGGTAAAAGTATTATCTGATTCATACAAATATATATATATATATATATATATTCACATTCAATTTTCCTAAAAGTGCTCAGATTTCTTCCAAGTGTGTGGGAAACCTCAACATTTTTTTTTTTTTTTCTTATCCTCTCTCTTTATGTTTTGTGTAACAATTCATTTCTGCAGTTATCGATTCAAAAGGAAAAAAAATATAAATATATATATCTAACGGTTTTCTTTTATTAATATCTCCCTAAAAATAACATTTATATCTCTGCATGCAGAGATATAAGTGGTTGTAATTTCTCTTGACATTCAGTAGTCATATAGCAGTGCTTCATGATCGTCCACACTTACAGTCATTCATATTCCTGCAACTTAGAAATTACTGAAAGTGGTTGAAATACATGTGACTGCTATCTGGCCTGGTATAAGATTCCCTCCCACTCAGTTTCTCAAATTGTCAGTAGGACCCATTTACTTTTAATCACAATAAACTTCCCTGGTAGCAAAAGCGCCCGCTTCCATGTCTTGGTGATAGATTCATTCCCTGCTGCCCCAGACTACCTCTCTACACTTCTTCCATCCTACCAACTTAATGGCTCTGATAATATTTAAACCTGGCTCTCTTAAACTACTATTGTGATCCCCCTCCCCCTGCATTGCAAGGCATGGCTTTTCCATTGTAGGATAACCACATCTGATCACCATCAAAAGGTTCTACCTTCCCTTGTCAACTATAGACAGTTAGTGCATACCCCATAAATACATTTTCTCAGTTCCTTTTAGTATTTTGTGTTTTCTCTCTACTTTTGTAAATGTGTAGGTAAATTACTTTTACCCACACAAGCTCTTCTACTCCAGCAAGCTGGTTTAGTCATTACAACTATTTAATTAAAATATTATATTCTATTCAGGTGGCATCATACATTGAAGAACAAGCTGAAATTAATTTCCAATGTGTTGTTATCTCTTTGAAAGAAGAGTTTTACAATAGGGCTGAAGCTCTCATTGGTATTTATCCTGAGGTAAGTCCTTCTTTACTCCTGTTATAACAAGATGGTTAATTACATTGTGAATGTTTTCTCTTTGCTGCTTGAGTTTCTTGATTGGTGAGTAAGGAGTATTGTAGCTTTTTTGTATGCACACAAGATGGCTAGTGCTTGAATGGTTATACCATTGTACTTAAAACTAACAAGTCTAATATTCTACATAATCTTTTCTAATTATTGGTGTGTTCTGTTAAAAAATTCTCCTTGGATATTTATTTTCTTCTAAAGACTTTTTATAAAGACACTGCATTAAGTAGAAAAACTTTCTTTATTTGCTTTTGTTTACTTGGCTGAAAGCATTGATTTTCTTTTTACTCTGCAGTCTGATATACGTACATAAGGTTTGATCTTAGCTGGCTATGTATTGTTGACTCATTCTGTACATGACTATGAGAAAATAAGAAGATATAACAAATTATTTTTAGAAATAAATATGATATAGTTGCTATCAATTTTCATTTTCATCCTCTCATTGATGAATGATTTTATGGGTATTTTTGTTTCTTCAACTGCAATATTTAAATGAAAATATTTTCTTATTTTTTTGCAGGTTGGTGATTGCGTCATCAGCAACGTCCTTACTTGTGATTTAACTGATTATGTTGATGTGCCTCGCAATGAAGACAATGAACTGGCAATTCGTTTAACTCGTTGATAGTCCTGCACAGAAAATAGTTTAACTTATTATTACAGTGCAACAAGGAAATACAGCAGATTGATTCCGGGATGTTAAACAATGCTAAGTTTACTGGTAATGACTAAATATTTGCAACCACAAAACCCTGTTGCTAATTTTATGGTCTTCCACTCAACTGGTAGCATTGATTACTAAACTGAAGAAAATACCATTACATACTGCTGTCATTCAGGAAGGAGAGCCTTCTTAATTCATTTCCTCTTAACTGTTCTTCACATCACTGGGAATTCTCTGTTCTTTATTCCACACAGACTCATTCTTCTGGATAGTGAGCTTGTAATATACAACTCTAATGTAAAGCTGGAGAGAATAAAATCAATGTTTGGATACTTATAGTAGCAAAATAGTTTAACAAAGGTCAAAATAATCTTTGCTCGGGTATCTCATTAATATACATGCTGTAATGATAAAAGTAATGGGTGGATAGCATGGGTGAATAACTGCAGCAAATGTAACTTTTGAATGACTAGCATAGTGGAATTGTGTAATTGTTGTGGGAATGGACAACCTTTGGATAGGTTGCATAAGAGTTTCAATGTAGTGATAGATACCAACAACACTCTATCATTAATTTCACTTGGGTACACTTCAAATTTAAAGATGTTAAGTTGTATCCCTTGCAGCATGTCTGTGTTTTTTTCTTTCTTTTTATAGCATTGTTATCAGGACCAATGACTGTATTTTTAGAATTCTTTGTGGAAATCTTTCTAACCAAGAAGAAAGTCTTTCTTAATATATTTAAAGAAAATATGATACAATATTATCACACTGCCAACAGCAATATACTGAAGTTGACAGTTTATTATTATATTTTAAGGGACAACATTAATGAACTGTTTGAGTTCATTAATGGATGTTCCATCTCCTTAAATCCCTTTTTTTTTTGTGTATAACTGCATTCGCACACAGCCACATACATTTTTGGGTGTGTATTTTTCACTCCAGTCTCTGTACATTCAGCATTGATTTTACTTTAAAAATGACCTAATATTTCAAGTATTACTCCTAAAACACAAGCAACAAGCCTTATTTATATCATTAAAACTTCATAATTTACCAGTCCCACTCTAAAATCTGGTTTTTCCTTTAATTCACATTGCTTCAACTGTGTCAGCCTATATGTAGCATCATATTTTTTTTTCTATCATAACATTCATTTATTGTTCTGCCTAACTCCATTCATTGGGGATATTTTATTTGCAGTAGTTTTTAGAATCACAACTTATTTTCTCCATCTTTGAACTCAGTCGTCCCCATAAACTGTCAACCTCAATTTAACTGTAAATCTAGATTTCCTGCTTAATTTCTCAATCCTAATTTTGTTCTTACTGAAGTTGAGTGGCAGGGAAATATTCTGAAACTTGGCTGCAAATTTTCTATATTGAATTTCACTACTCGCATAAAAAAAAGAGTCTGAGCTGTATCATGCATACCCTGCTTAGTATAACAATACTTTCATAGTTAAAATACTGGATATGTTTGATTCTGAAACTGTATAAGTTTGCTTTTATACCTCCTTTGCCTTAAAAAAAGCACACACAGTTTGAGGAAATTGCATACTATATATTTCTTTTAGTGTTCCTTTTGGTTTCTCTTAAAAAAGAAACAACTGCATTATCTTCCTTCTATCAATAGCATTTTGTAACTATAATTTTCTGATTTGGAGTCCAGTCACATTGTGAAAATATGATGACGATTATTACCAATTACGACATATATATATATATATATATATATATATATATATAGTTAACTTAGAATTACATGGTTATATTTTAAACAATACAAAATATGCATGTATAAAGTAACTGATCACAGAGGGTATCCACTCTTTATCTTTGCAAGGTTTCACTTAGTTCAAAATGTAAACATATATGTAACATGGTTTCTACATAGTTTTCATTGTCTGCCTTACCCTTGTTCATGTTCTATGATAATGTGTGTTTGAGTTGCCAAAAGAATAATTCTTGATATGAAAATAATTGTGCCAAATGTTATCTTTTGCGTTAAGAAATATACTGGCTGATTTCATGTTTATATATTATGGAGATCTGTCATGAACAGGTGATATAGAACTCTGTTTTCACTCTATTTAAAAAATCTGCTATTGGATATCAAGGCTTGTCTGTGTTTGGATTCTACTTAACACTTTGTGCAGGTAGGTTTCTCATTAATGTTTTAATTAGATTTAAGTTTAGTTTGAACTAATTTGGACCACTCTTGCATTGATCTGCTTTATTTCTCACTCCTATTTATTTTCTGTCTTTTTTGAGATCTTAACTTTCCTTGTTCCTTCAGATTTAGAAAATTGAGAATTTGTGTGTATGTCTGTATCTGTAGACATTTTATGTTCTATATATATAGAAATGTGTGTGTGTGTGTATTACTTTTACATGTAACTAGTAACTGGTTGATGACCAAATAAATGTAAGTCTTTCCACGGCTTGCTCAGTTTGAACAACTTGGACCTATTGAAAATTAATATCAGTCTATCATCTATGGATATTCTCATTTCAGCATTGTTATATTCTTTATTTGGTGGGAGTATATTGCAATTTTTATGTTAAGGATCATTCTGAATTGCCCAAGTAAGATTTTGCTAGCTCCCCTACACTGTTATTAAATTCCTTCTAAATAAATGTCTGTAGTGTTGGACAAGTACATTAATTATGTAGGAACTATGTATTTGAACTAATTGCAGAAGAACTGTTACTTCTTGGTTAGTGAGATTTGTGTTAATTTGATCATTCACATTTTTCATTAATTTATTTCTTTTGTATTAGACATCTTTTAGTTTAGTTTTCTTTGTGGACAGATCTAATATTAAGAGGTGGAATTCCTTGTCAATTTGTATAAAGACTTCTACTTTAAAGTTCCCCTCTAGTTATGATTGAATCTAATTACAACTGTCTGTCTTTAATTAGCTCTGATCTACTGTTGTCTGTTTGAAACTTGTTTTCAAAGTCTGAAGAAAAAAGAAGAAACAGTCTATAAAAGCAGTAATTATAGTAGTGTGTCAACTACTGCCAGTAGCTACCTCAGCAATATAGTATTTCATTGAAAGAAATTTTCCCTTGTGATTTACAACAGGATACTAGAAGACAGACATATATATATATAACCAATGGCAACAGATATATCAACTACTAAATTAGAATTGCACATATTGAGGCATATTCTTCATCTTAGTAGTCTACTAATGAAGCGCAAATCAGGAAAGAAACTTATTTAAAAAAAATAATTCCTTTTATTCGTCATGTTAGCTGTTTTTTTTTTTAATCTTTCATGGTAATTGTGTGTCTTGAGAATCAATTCAAAGTTCTTGTCTTAGTAGTAGCATACTGATATTCAGTATCTTTATTATCTGTTTCTTAAGATCTGGTTCTTTACATTACTATGTTTATTCACTGTAAAGTTCTCTCTTAGTCTGTAGTTGTACAAGCATTTATTTTCATAATGCTTCTGATATTTAGTGATGCCCAGAAGACAAGGATCTTTAGTCTTATGAGGAGGACTAATCTCAAAGCCTTTGAACTGCTTGGTAGCACTACTGACAAGAGGGATGTCACACTTGATGGTTATGAAATATATTACAACTATGTTACTGTAACTAGAGTTAAGGTCAACTTGCAATAAACACATAGGAAGTAATTTGCTAATGTCTTTCATATGGAATGTAACTGTGCCCAATACAGGAATGAGGTAGTTGGAATTGTCAGAACTTATTCTAGTGACCATTGAAGGATAAAAGAGTAATTTGGCCCAGGAATTTGGGGCCTGGTGAAGCATTTGACAACAGAGTATGTCATGTATGATATAGATTACAGCCTGGTACGAGATAGTGCTTCAGCTGCTTGTAGACAGTTCATCAAGTTGAAGAACAATTTATTTAGTGAGAGATTGAGATATTCTGGTCACTAAAATGCCTGCAGGATCCTTGATCATTTTTAGGATGTTTCTCCATTATATTGTTGCGATGTAGAAGCCATGTTGATAAGTTTATCTATGTTTCCATGTAATATCTATTTTTGTACCCCATAAACAGAAATAGATGCAACACACTGGATTGTGTAGTTCTAGACGGGATGGTTATGGCTGGAATGTATTAATAAGTCTGTCCTGTCAGGACTGAACTAACCTGGGGATTAAACAACAAAGTTAACTTAGGACTCAATAAATGCCATTGTTCATTTTAAATTGAATGCATGAACCAACTTCCATTGTTTGAAGAATACAAACCAATATCAATATATCTATGATCATCATGTTAAACTTTTTTTTTTATTTATTCTCCATATTTGATTTCTTTTTCTCTTGTCATTTGTTACTGTTTTATCTTTTTTTATTATTGTGAAATGGTTGTGGCCATACTTTTCATTCCACAAACAGATTATTGCCATAACTATCATAGTGTTTTCCATGTGTCATCCATAGATTTAAGTTTACTCTTTGGGATATATCATTTGAATTTGTTTTCAAACAAATAAAAAAACAATTATTATAGTTAATTTAACAGATTCCTGTTCTTAGCCCACATCATATAGATAGTATGGTGTTGGCAACATATCACATAGTTTATGTTTTTGAAATAAATGTTCATTTCATTTTTACAACTCTTTGGGTTTTCTCTCTCTCTCTCTCTCTCTCTCATGTGGGTCATTTAATTTCAATATCTTTCTTTGACACAAAGCTATATTAAGTATTGATTTAGATTTTGTTGACTACCAAGATATAGAGGGCAAAGTTAATAGCAAAACATTTTACTGAAGTTGTTCCTATAATGTCTAGTACAACTACTACTACATCAAATGCTATAATTTGGGCTGTGGTATTGGGAAATATTGCCTGTCTATCTAATAGAATCATTTGGTTAAACTGTGATGCATTGATGTACCATTTGTTCCATTCAAACCTAATTAGAAAAGAAATGAACTGACTTTGGATAAAATTTGGAATCTAAAGAAACATGGATCAAAAATATGTTTTATGTCTTAATAATTCTTAAGCTAATGAACATTGTCTGCATGTAAGTGCTGTAAAATCTGCAACTTCAGTTAAAGAAATAATTTATATAAAAAGAAAATCATGTGAAAAGTTTTAATGCATAATTTACTGATGCTAACACATTACTGAACTTTATAAAACCCACAGTTATGACAAGTGCAGATATTTTGGGGTTTTAAGAATGAATAGCTTATCAATTAGTTTTTTCTAGACAAGGTATTTTCTGTTTTATTTTTGCTTGTATCTGAAAGACATGACATATAAAGAAACAGTTAAATCTTTTTCCTTCACAGTCAAAATGGATTAAACAGCAAGTAACAGCAGCAAGAAGCTGTTGCATGATTTTGAGCATCAGAAGAAATGCCTTGTGGTATTTCTTCTGGCTCTTTACATTCTGCATTCAAATTCCGTCAAGATCAAGTTTTTCATCTTTCCAGGGTCTGTGAAATAAAGTGCCAGTTTAGCGCTGGAGTCAATGCTATTGACTAAACACTTTACCACAAAAAGCTATTGGGTTTAATTCAAACTGGTAAGATTACAACAGAACACTGTCACATTTCCTTTACCCTTTAAGCAATTGAGTTCAAGATCTGCTTGGGCGGTTTTTGAGATGATAAGTTGTGTAACACGTCCCATTCAACATAAGTTTTCCCCAATTATATCTTTCACATTTGACTATCTTTGTCGCCCTAGTTATTTCACTGTTAGGAATTATGTTTCCAGAAGATTTTATTAATTGATCACGTTTTATCATGTAGTTCATTGTACAATATCTAGGTTTTTAATATTATACAAAACAATTGATAGGACGACTACTCTAGATCTTGCAGTTGATTCTGGTGAAACTTGATTTTCTACATCCATAGACACAATAATCAAAAACCATTCTTGCTTTTGCTATGATCATTTCTAGTTTTGTGTCAATCCGTCCATCTTTCAATATTGTACTGCCAAGATACAGTTTCCGGATTAATGCCGTCATCTCTGATATACGTGTTGGTAAAGGACTTGAATAGGATAAGGCTTCTGTCCTTTTTGTTTTATCTCAAGACCAAATGTTTAAAGTGCATTGGAGAATACATCCATAATCCTCTGAGTGACTAATATGCCGTAGTTCTCTTTACAAGGCTCTGGTGGTTCACGTTTTGTTCTTAAGTGGTGATGTCAGAAGTCTGGAACATATAAACTCCATCCTTAAGATTGTGGAATACCTCTAGCAATGCTGTGAGAAAGATTTGGGAAACAGTATAGGTACCAGTACATACCCCTATTTAACACAGTGAGAGCAAATACGTCCTGATGTATTCCCTGCATGTTTTACAATTGTTATCATTCCAGTAGTGTGTATTAGCTACATCATATATGTGAAATTCTCACGAATTCTCAATAGTTGTCATTGGACAGTCCTTAGTATCAAATACCTTTTTATGAAGTCAACAAATACCACATACATGAACCTGTCCTGTTTTATGCATTTATCCTGGAGTTGTCAGAAGTAGAAGACCATATCAACTCTGCTGCAGTGTACTCTACCTTCCGTTAAACAGATTTCCCCCCAATGAAATAATAACTCATCTCTTGGCATCTTATTTACGATTGAATCTACTGTGTATTTGGTGGATATCGGCAAGTGTCACGCAGCCTATATCCCCTGGCGAATGGAGTAGCTGCTGAAAGCGTTTAATCTACAACGTTCTTTCATGTGGCAAATCCATCCCCTGATTCTCTAGGTCCCTTTTCGGGTTTGCCATTTCAGATAAATGTGTATTCCACATTGTTCAGAGTACCTGAGTCAGGAAATCGGTTTTGTATTAAAATGCACTTTTTTAATATTAGTATTGCTATCATTTTCAAGTTACTAGCAGCAATCTCCCGAGGAACAGCAACTGTCTTCCTGGCAAGAACTGTTCATGGCGAGTGTGAATTTAGTTGACCAAAGTAAAAGCTTAACCTCATTGATGCCACTTGACATGGTTTCTTTGGGGATTTTCTTCCTTTATTTCTTGTCTCCAATGAAAGCCCAATCAGAGGACAAGGTCGAAATGTTTAACTCTTTGAGGCGTTACACACCCTGTTACCATAAGTGAAGTTTTTAATCACATTACACCTTAAAGTCGATATTTTAAAGGTGTTATCCAAAAGAATTTTGTAAGTAGTCTGGAAAATACTTGATAATTTTTGTTTATATTAAGTGAAGAACTGAAATTCCAGTGAGATAATTATCAGGTGATTATTAAAAATGACTGACGAACCTTCACTCATTAATACATCGATGCATTGTATCTTCGTTCTGCCTGACTTTTAAACATTTACTGTCAACATTTCGGCTTCTCTAATCTAGCAAGTTGTGCACCATTTACCAACATCTCATCCTCACTGTCTCCTAACAAACTCTTCTAGACTTCTTTCCTGTCGATAGTTTCTTACAGGTATTGTGATGGTCTGCAAAAGTCAGTGGCAGTGCCCTCTAATTCTGAAGCTATACTGCTGCTAATTTAAGTATAATTCTAGCAAATTGTTTTAAAATGTACCTTTGATGACTGCACCATGTACGAACAACAACGGTACAAGACAAACTGACTGTTTAATATTCTGAATATGGAAAGTGATAAACTTGTAGTTTGGTCTCTGGGTGTATGCATTTCATTTTATGAAGTAAGAATACGATAAAATAATTGGTTTTCTATGCTTGTTTATGCTATGGTTTACAAATGTCATTTCATTTTTTGCCAGTCATTTTGAATTGTCAGTAATGAACAATATATAATTACAGAAAACCAATTTACCGTATTCTGTTTCTATTAATATCTTGACAACTGAATAATTAGTATATTTTAAAAGTTCTCGGAAGCTTAACCTTCCCCTCCGCTTGCACGACTTCAGGTTGTATTATGGTGGCGTTTTTGTGAAGTTAAGCACACAACCTTATCTTTATACCAGTAAGGGTTTTCTTCAATTTTTAATAGTTTAGGATGTCTCTGTACCTAATGCTTAACAATATGGCCAATAGAGAAAAAAATCTGAAATATGTACATGAAACGTAAATATACATTCAAATGGGAGTGTCATTTTTTTGTTTTCGTTTTCCAAAATGCTTTTGAATTTGTTTACGAAATATCTGATAAATGAGAGCAATGCTGGAATTTTTACTTTAACTACCCTCTCTAACAAAATTCCATGCAATAAATATGAAGAAATCCACGAATGCGTTTGGAAGAGTCGAATCGTAGAGACTTTTCGATTCGTATCTGCAATTCTGTTTTCATTACATCACATTGTTCTTAGCACAGATATAAACATTAGAATATCCTATTTATTTCTTTATCTTCCCCCCTCCTTTCTCTCTCTCTCTCTCTTATATATATGAGAGAGAGGCAGCTGATGAATACTTCCAAGTGGCTTTGTGTTTTCCTATGTGTTCGTTCCGTTGTCTGTAGTTCATTGTTCTAACGTCCTGTACCCTGATATGCATCTATATACACATGTAGATGAAAGTATATACATATATGTGTGTATACATGCATATATATTTTTTGTATTATATATATATATATATATATATATATACACACACTACTGTGTCTAAAAAAAAAAGGTCTGAGGTCGTTTCAGAAATCATAATTAAACTGCTGTCAGATAAATACGAGAGATAAGCTCCTTGTGTAGGCATTTTAGTTCAGATATGTCGTTAATGCTCTTTGAAAATACATGTCACAACTTTTGATTTCCGCTCCTTTAAAAGTCATCTCAAGTTTCATGCCAAGTTTTGAGATGGCAGTGAAGATATTCTGTTCGAGATGATTTATAGTAGTTTCTTCATTGTTGTTTCTTCATATGGGGTAAGGCCGAAATTCACATGAGTATGATATAAAATCTGAATAAAACGGTGCACAAAGCAGATTAAAGACGTTCTGATCGCTAATTTCTTCCTTCTACACCCTGAGTTTGAAAACGTCGGACTGAGTGCTTTGCCGTTTTCGTTCCGGTGTGCTAAACTACCAGATCAAATCCTGCCTAGAATAGCTTTGCCTTTCATCCTTTCGGTGTAGACAAATAAATTGTCCAGTACTAGGATCGATTATTCGCTCTCTCTCTCTCTCTCTCTCTCTATCTCTCTCTCTCTCTCTCTCTCTCTCTCTCTCTCTCTCTCTCTCTCTTTCTCTCTCTCTCCATGCATACGTGTGTGTGTCTGTGTTCTTCACCACAGCTTGACAACTAGTGTGTTTACGTTCCCCGTAATTTAGAGGTTCAGCAAAGAGACCGGTAGACTAAGTACCAAGCTTTAAAAAAAGTACTGGGGTCGATTCATGCGACTAAAAATTCTTTAAGGCGGTGCCCCAGCATGGCCACAGTCTAATGACTGAAACAAGTAAAAGGTAAATGGATAAAAGATATACATATATTTTATTTGTTGTCAAACTGCGGCCATGCTGTAGCATCCTTGAATTTTTTAAATAAAATGAATCGACCCTAGTACTTAATTTTTAAAAGCCAAGTACTTATTCTAGCGGTTTCTTTAACTGAACCGCTAAGTTACAACACCGGTTGTCAAGCGGTGGTGGAGGACAAACACACATATATATATTATATAATGGGCTTCTTTTAGTTTCCGCCTACCAAATCCACTCACAAGGCTTTGGTCGGCCAGAAGCTGTTGTAGAAGACACTTGCCCAAGGTACCACACAGTGGAACTGAACCCGGAACCACGTATTTGGGAAGCAAAATTCTTACCACAAAGCCATGCCTGCACCTAAACCCAATGAAACACGGCTCATTCATTCTCAACAAAAATTCACTCGCTTCAATACAGCAGTCATCGTAGGTGTGTTCTCTTTCTCCTGTAGCTTTATTCAAAGATGTCTAAAATCTAATGAAATAAAAAGTTTTCATTTGTCAATGGTTCATAAATTGTCTGACGATAATAAAAATAGTGATGTGTGAAAATGTCGCTATTGACTCAATGGCCAGTGATACACGCTACCATTGAATGCATTGAAGCTACTTTTGGCGTTGGGAGCATTATCAACAAGTTTAACAGCGAATATGGTTACAAAAAATTTCACCAAACATTTGATCATTTGCTTTCAATCATCAAAAGTTAACTGCTTGCATGTTACACCAGGCCCGTCGCTAGATTTTGGGGCTTGTAGGGGGCGAGTTTCAGAATATTGCGGTTGGGCACTAATATGTATAGCAGGAAGATTTTTCTAAACTGTATTTCTCAATCTGAGGGTGCAGTACCGTCCAGTGCCCCCTTTCCCCTTAGCGACGGGCATGGTTACACAAAAAGAGTCTTCTGCATGCCCTTTCAAATTTATTTTGTATTTTATTTTTTTTTATATACCACTATGATAATAAATATCTACAAGAGGCTCTGAAAAATATTTTGGTACCTCATAAAAAAAGTTGAGAATATTCTCGAGCAGTTTTCTACAGCAAAGGTGATGCGACTCCACACAGGTCAGAAAACACGATAATTCCTTAATGCACCAAGACGTTGGGAGGGTAGAGAAGGGCTGATCTTTTAGCCACTTAGAAGCTCTAGTCTCACTCCCTTAGATTTCTTCTTTTGGAGCCATCTTCTTGATCAGGTCTTCAGAACGAAGAAATGATGAAAAATTCAAACCACAGTGTTTTTGACTGACTCGATTTTAGCAGTTGGAAAACAATGGCGATTATAATTGAGCATGGTGGTGAACATTTTGAATCTTATGTTAAATAAGATATTAAATGTTCAATAAAAAGAAAATATATATACATTCTTCCCGGTACGTATGTTGTCCAGAAATGAGTTCTAAAGGCAATTTTGAATTGACTGGCACTCTGTCGGTTACGACGACGAAGGTTCCAGTCTGCTCGTGAAATCAACTGTCAGTGGTTGAGCACTTCACAGACACCTTAGCGTAGTGAAAAATAGTGTCTTGCTCAGGGATATAACGCATCGCTGAGAATCGAACTCACGACCTCACAATCGTGAGTCGAATACCCTAACTATTAAGCCACGTGTTTTCACAGAATTTCGAGTTACTCTGTATATCACAAGTTTTATTGATCTAAGGAACCAGTAAGGAAAGTCGGAGGCCGTTTATGGGCGTCCTACCTGCCAGAAATAGCGGCAATCCCTTCTGTCTTAAAAAGGGGAAGACAAGGAGCCATGTCACTCAAACAACTTCACGCTGATTGGTTTATTTATAGATCAGTGATGTGAAACTGGTGGCTCACTCGTGATCCCTAATTGAATATCTTGCAGTTAAGGCTTGAATCCTTACACTAGTATAAGTAAGATGAAGATAAATTGGTGAGACTTTGTTCCTTTCGTTAACTCTTGCCCGTTTTTCAAGGGAGAGATTTTTATTCTAATACGTCTTTGAAAGCGCGGAACTAGCAGACGATTTGTTGACAGGAAATGACCACAAACTTCAACGCTTTTTTCTGACTAAACGCAGAAAATAAGCCTTCACAAACACGCGTCCGCGCATGCTCATACACACACTTACATGTACATGCCTAGTTACCTATTTATATACATACGTATGTACACTCATACACAAACATGCATATATACACATACATATGAGGGTCGGCTGAAAAGTTCATGAGCTGATTAAGATATTCTCATGAAATGTGGCCAAATGAGGTTTATTTTTCAACATAGTCCCTCTTGCGATCCACACAATTCTTCCATCGGTATTGCAGTGCTTGGATCCCATTCGTGGAGAAGCTTTCATCCTGTTAATCAAAAAAGTCATCAAATGCAAATATGACGTCATCATCACTGCAATACTGGTTCCCAGCCAAGAATTTTTTCATGTTGGGAAACAGCTGATAGCCAAATGGAACCAAATCAGGAGAAAAGGGAGACTGATCAATCATCTCAAAGCCAGTCACACGCAGCGGCCATTGAAACCGAAGACGTGTGTGCTAGAGCATTGTCCTCATGAAACAAGACCCCTTTCGTCAGTTTTCTTGTCCGTCTGGTCTTGATAGCCTTTTGTAACTGCCTTAGTAAGCTGGCACAGTACTCTCCATTGATGGTGTGACCCTTTTGAAGATAGTCAATAAAGACAATGCCTTTTTGCATTAAAAAAAAAACTGGGGCCATCGCCTTCTCTGCAGATGAAACTACCTTCTTTGGAGCAGGTAAGGAGGGGTATTTCCACTACATGGATTGTCTCTTCGTCTCTGGCTCAAAGTGCTGAACCCAACTCTCATCTTGGGTTAGGAAACCAGCTGGATCTGCTTCAGACAATGTCAAATCTTCCTATGATATGATCAGGTATTAGAAGACGTGGTACCCACTGAGCAGTTACTTACTTCATGCCAAATTCATTGTGCAGAATATTCTCAACTTTCTCGCAGGATATGCTAATAGTATTGGCGATTTGATTTATAACCAGTCACCATGTGGTGAACACGATCAATATTTTCCTCAGTGGTGGCAGTTTCAGGACGTCCAGGTGTTGAGTCATCTTCAAGACTTTCCCTTCCCCTCCTAAATTCAGCTGCCCACTTTAGCACTGTTGATAAAGTTGGATTATCATCCCCTAATGTAACAAGCATGTCAGCTTGAATGTCTTTCGGTCTGAACCATTTCTCTGTAGGTATCTGATAAGTCTGCGATGCTAAATTTTATCGATTTTCAAGAAAAGTTGCAAAAAGTTAATTTTGAGGTCTTCTTTGAACAATCAGGTGAGTTTACCTGGAAAGAAACCACGCAGTTATTCATAAGAAGTGTTGAAATTATTGCATCCAAGATTTCACAGCTCTAGCATCATTCCTTCATTGTCAGCCTACAAACTTTTCAGCCCCTCACATACATACATACATTTTTGTGTAACCATGCCCGTCGCTAAGGGGAAAGGGGGAACTGGACGGTACTTCACCCTCACTATTCAATGGTGCACCCTCAGATTGAGAAATACAGTTTAGAAAAATCTTCCTGCAATACATATTAGTGCCCAACCGCAATATTTTGAAACTCGCCCCCTACAAGCCCCAAAATCTAGCGACGGGCCTGGTGTAACATATGCAAGCAGTTAACTTTTGATGATTGAAAGCAAATGATCAAATGTTTCGTGAAACTTTTTGTAACCATATTCGCTGTTAAACTTGTTGATAATGCTCCCAACGCCAAAAGTAGCTTCAATGCATTCAATGGTAGCGTGTATCACTGGCCATTGAGTCAATAGCGACATTTTCACACATCACTATTTTTATTATCGTCAGACAATTTATGAACCATTGACAAATGAAAACTTTTTATTTCATTAGATTTTAGACATCTTTGAATAAAGCTACAGGAGAAAGAGAACACACCTACGATGACTGCTGTATTGAACCGAGTGAATTTTTGTTGAGAATGAATGAGCCGTGACAATAAATTTTTAGAAATTAAGTCTGCATTTTCTGATATCTAGGCATGCTTAGAATAAGGATGTACTTTTAGCGATTTGACTACTCGCATGAGACGTCCCTTTGTATTAAAAAAGCGGACTTGTTTATCGATCGAATATTTTTGTCGCAGTCATTGAGATGGTTGTCATGTGTGCTAAAGATAGCAACTAAATAGGCCTAGGCCTTAAATCACACACCACTACAATTCTTTGGTGTGTGTGGCGGGGGATAATCGTATGAAGTCCCGCGTATTTAATTCAAATTCGCAAAAAGTTTTGAAAACTCCGAAAAATAAAAAAAAAAGTTATGAGGGGTTATATGCCGTGCGTAATTCTGTGGTTTCATATCAAAACACAAGTGCTATTTTCAGGATGTTGACAAAATATACAGTCACGTACAAAATGACAGCTTTGAAATCGTGTTTCTTGACTGGGTGAAAATTATCAAACTTTAAACCTCTATAACTTTTTTAAAAACAGAGTTATTAATATTTCTAAGTCTCTCTAAAGGAGACTACGGCAGTGGTACTTGAAATTAATAGTTATCGCCAAGCCAACATGGCAGTCCCAAAATTAGGACGAATGCTGCCGTGAATTAGCTCCAAGAGGCCATCGCCTCTAGTGACACACGAAACCTGTGTCCTTTATAACCTTCGAACAGGGGAGGTCAGCAGTTTCTCCTTGCTGGTTTGGCATCTGCAGACTAGACTAGTTTCAGGGTATTGCCCCTTGTCAATGCAGAGTAGCCGAGCCCCAGCAGGCGTCGCTACTGACTGTCTGTAGGAAGGTTATTTATCTAATTTCAGTGGAATACATCCACTGGTTTTCAGAAATAGAGTTATTAATATTTCTAAGTCTCTCTAAAGGAAACTACGGCAGCGGTACTGGAAATTAATAGTTATCGCTAAGCCAACATGGCAGTCTCAAAATTAGGACGAATGCTGCCGTGAATTAGCTCCAAGAGGCCATCGCCTCTAGCTAGCTATGTGACACACGAAACCTGCGTCCTTTATAACCTTCGAACAGAGGAGGTCAGCAGCTTCCCCTTGCTGGTTTGGCATCTGCAGACTAGACTGTGTGTCACATAGCTAGCTAGAGGCGATGGCCTCTTGGAGCTAATTCACGGCAGCATTCGTCCTAATTTTAGGACTGCCATGTTGGCTTGGCGATAACTATTTTTAAAAAAAAACATTTTTCTGGAAAAAGTTGGATGACTTGGAAAGGTACATTAATGTGCCAAATTTTAAAATTTTCGATAAACTCTAACTTTTGAAATGCTGTCAGCCAAACGAACTAGATCTGTATTTGCTCCAGTGAAGACGTGTCATCTGACTCTGCTCTATTGACTTTTTCTTCTCTTTAAGAATACCATACTGTCTTTCTGACCCCGTCTGTAGAAATTCGTTTTCACATTTTCACTTTACTGATGCCTCCAATCAAGAATATTGTCGACAGTACAGTAGTGATTATCTTATTCCCTCTCCTCAGAATTGTCAGTTACCAATGTGCCTTCTTTGCCATCAAACATTTACCAACGAAGCAATGAAACCTTCACGCTTGAAGTATCACTTTGATGCAAAGCATTCTGACAAGAAGGACAAGCGGTTATCATACTTTTTGCAACTGAGCACCTCTTTCAAAAAGCAAATATCAACATTTAACACGCTACTCCAGGAAACTAGCAAACAGGAGAATGACAGGTTGATCGCATTGCTTGTTGCTAAGTCTGGGAAGTCTTACACAATTGGAGAAACATTACTTCGCCCAGTTAGCGAAGAGGTTTTGTCAACCGTTATGCACGAAAAACCCAATAACATTATGAAGAAGATCCCACTTAGTAATAACACAATTTCTCGACGCATCGATGAAATGGCCAACGATTTCAAACATCAGCTTGTAGTAACGCCTGCGCATGCGTAGTCTTACGCATGCGTAGAATTAAACAAGCAAGCGTTTCCCGCTCAATTCATTCTCTTTCTCGCTGGCCAGCGATTGAGCATGGACGTGTGTTTAAGCTGTCTCTCTACATATTTCGGTTTTACACTCGACAGCTCGCTCACAACTACAGAACAACGTCCCAACAACTATGCTCATACACACAGAAGCTGCAACAACAAGAACTAATGATGTACATATTTACCACCTAAATAAAGTGTTGTTTAAGTTGATAGTCTGGAGTTCAGCGTTCCGTTATATTCTAATTTTATATAGGAAAGTCAGGTATACAATCTAACGATGTATAACCCACTTTCCTATAACTGGTGACCCCCGACGAAGAAAAAACGCAGCATGGACTCTGGACTACCAACTTATAACTGGTGAACCTCGACTAAAGAACAAATACGGCCATGGAGACTGAACTACGGATTACCAACATCTCCAACCATAGTCAACACGACTCAACAAGAGCGGTTTTTATTCTCGCCTCTGTTAGAGTGGATTTTTTTCCACTCACGAAAAACAGACAAGAATTACAGCCTGCTTTTTATGTTCTTATATGTCGCATTCACACTCTCACATTACACATACATCTTTTATTCCACACAATAACTCTTGTTATTCATTTCGCACGGTCGTTTTTTTCATCTTGGGTTAAGAAAATTTTTCTTCGAGGTTTTCGCTAATGGTCGTACAGAGATTTGTCTGTCGATCGTTCTGTAAAAGCGTACCTCTTCAAACACTCATCACCAAACAGCCTTTTCGCCACCAGCGTCGTGCGCCAACCAAGATTACCACCGTGACGACAACAATTACTACAAGCATTCCCCCTGACGTCGCCAAGTTTCAACTGAATCATTACCACCACACATACAGAACACAGCTATAGCAGTTCCTGCGCCGACGTCTTCATCAATGTACTCTATCTCGGTGTTTTGGGATTTTTCGCAGTCTATACTACAGACACTTTCACTTGTTCTGTGTTTTTTCTCACACACACACTTGTGCACTCATACATTTTCTTTCCTTTCAGGGAAAACAAACACTCAGACTTTTACATCGCGTGATTCCAGTTTCCTGGACGGTTGTCATCACGGTTGTATTGTCATTGTCATTTCATTTATACGTTGCATGCATGTATTTCACAAGTGTACATTTCATTTCTTTGAATTTTCTTTGTGTGTGTTTGTACCACATCTTGTGGGTGGTTTTCAGTGGCCATCCTGCCTCAGGCGTTCTAACAGATTTCATTTATCGTGCGTTTCCGCACTGGCAAGGGAGCTCTGTAGTAACGCCTGCGCATGCGTAGTCTTACGCATGCGTAGAATTAAACAAGCAAGCGTTTCCCGCTCAATTCATTCTCTTTCTCGCTGGCCAGCGATTGAGCATGGACGTGTGTTTAAGCTGTCTCTCTACATATTTCGGTTTTACACTCGACAGCTCGCTCACAACTACAGAACAACGTCCCAACAACTATGCTCATACACACAGAAGCTGCAACAACAAGAACTAATGATGTACATATTTACCACCTAAATAAAGTGTTGTTTAAGTTGATAGTCTGGAGTTCAGCGTTCCGTTATATTCTAATTTTATATAGGAAAGTCAGGTATACAATCTAAAGATGTATAACCCACTTTCCTATAAGCTCATTAATATTCTCCAGCGTTCTGAATTTTCTATACAAGTGGATGAGTCAACTGTTGTGGACAATCAATGTTTATGATGGTATATGTTCGGTGTTTCAGCGAAGACCTTCAACCTTGTGAGGAAATGATGTTCACAGGGAAATTGCCGCTTGATTCAAAAGGTGTGACTATTTTTCACACTTTCAAGTCTTTCCTTTTTGAGCATAATATCCCACTCAATAATACTCTTGCTTGTGCGTCTGATGGAGCTCCTTCGTTGATGGAAAGATACAGAGGTTTTTCATCTCTCCTAAAGCGTGAAATTTCCCACCAGGTACTAACTGTTCATTGCTTGGCACACCGGCAGCATTTAGTGGGGAAAAATATGAACGATAGATTGAATGATGCACTACAGTTAGTTATCAAGACTGTGAACAAATTAAAGTCCAGTGCCTTGTCTGATCGAATTTTCCGTCAACTCTGTCTGAGAAATGATGAGGACCATACTAAGCTCTTATTACCATACCGAAGTGCGGTGGCTGTCAAAAGGGAACTGCGTTTTACGCTTTGTTGAACTGTTTCATATAGTCATATCATTCTTTGAAGATACTCTACTATTCGCTTCATTGATGGCTGAAAGGTGCAATATCTTTTTTCTTTGTGATATATTCACAAAATTAAATGATTTGAATAAGTTATTGCAAGGAAGCAGAAAAATTCTCGTTGATTGTAAATTATTTATCCCTACCTTCATTTTGAAATTAGTATTGTATAAGACTAACATTTCAAAACGTCAATTCCATCAATTTCCACAACTTGATACTTTGAAAGATGAATTGGTTGATGAGGATTTAACTACATATCGCAACTTTTTACAATCATTGCACAATAACATGGTGGAGCGATTTCAAGATGCTATTGCGGTGAATATTCCAAATTAGTATAGCAATCCATTTGAGTTCGATGTAGTCGATTGCGAGGATGACGTTCAGGAGGAACTGATAGAGTTACAAAATGACAATGACGCCACAATGCGATATCGTCGTAATGGTAAAAAAAGGTTTGTGGTACCATCAGAGTATATTGAATTCCTACCCCAATCTGTGGAAGCATCTGAAGTTACTTTTGCTTGCCTTCCCTTCCTGATACCTGGTTGGATCTGGTTTTAACCATGTTGGAACTTTACTTTCCCATAAAAGAATTGGACTGGATGGGACACAACGAGGAAACTTGCGGCTAAAGTCGACAAGTTTGAAACCGAATGTATCTACACTAGCTGCATCGCACCAGACACATGGTTCTCGTTAAAAGGTTTTATTCTTTTCCCTTATAATACAATCATTAATTATTTTTGCATCGGTAGTTCTGATCAATGGTTCATCCAAAAAATGAAAATCAGTGTAAAAGAAAGTGCAAGTTTCCAGAAGTTAATCTGTCTGCATAATATAGAGTTAACGTTAGAATTATTTCAGTTAGTTGTGGATTGATCAATGTCTGGATTAGTTTAGTAACTTTTCCTTTTGTCAGCCAAAACACACTTGGCAGAGTGGCTGTGTGGTAAGAATCTTGCTTCCCAACCTCATGGTTTCGGGTTCAGCCCCTCTGCGTGGCACCTTGGGCGAGTGTCTTCTACTATAGCATCGGGCCGACCAAAGCCTTGTGAATGGATTTGGTAGACGGAGACTGAAAGAAGCCCGTCGTATATATGTAGATATATATATATATATATATATATATATATATATATATATATACATGGGTGTGCATGTGTGTGTGTGTGTTTGTTATTTTGTGTCTGTGCTTGTCCCCCCACCATCGCTTGACAACCGATGTTGGTGTGTTTACGTCCCTGTAACTTAGCGGTTCGGCAAAAGATACCGATAGAATAAGTACTAGGTTTACAAAAAATAAGCCCTGGGGTCGATTTACTCGACTAAAGGCGGTGCTCCAGCATCATATATGTATGTATGTATGCATGCATGTATGTATGTATCTATCTATCTATCTATCTATCTATATCTATATATATATATCACCACGGATCTCACGAATCATCCCACCAGGTGTAACTGTAACTACCAGTTAAATTACTCAAATACTCCTGCAAAGACCATCATTGGGAGGAGACTTCAACGCACTCAATACCACTTGGTTTTCAAACAATACTGATAACAAAAGTGATGATGCAGACTCTCATAATCCGTTTTCTTGGTTTCCAGACTTTTTCCTGAACATCCTGAAAGCATTCAATTTTTTTCTCCCCTTTTTTGCGTCATGGTTTTATTTTCCCATTTTAATTGGATTCTCAATTTGAAAGTTCTATCTGATTGAGTGGGCATGGAGTTGTTCAAACGCTCAAACAGTCGACAGTTCGAATGCTGTGAAGATCTCCCAATAAACATATACTATAAGTAAAAGTCACCCAAGTAAATAGAGATGTTTGTGGTGAGTATAGATACACCAACTTTCAAGACACTGATGACCTGGAACCGCGTATAATCCGTATTAATTTACACTAATATACAGGTCCTTGTATTTCATATAATTATCTAAGTAAATTTAATATTTGTTTAATGTAGAATTCTCTGGTTCGGAAAAATTAGTAACCTGGAAAGTTTTTGGAATAAAAGGTTCCGGGAAAATGACAAGTACATGTAGCGTGCAATATTATGTTTAACTCTCAAGGCAGCGAGCTTAGCGGCGTTTCATCCGTCTTCATGTTCTGAGTTCAAAATGCGCCGAAGCCGACTTTGCCTTCCATCTCTTTGTAGTCAATAAAATAAGAACCAGTTGAGCACTGGTGTCGATGTAACCGACTTACCCCTTCTGTTAAAATTGCTGGCGTTGAGCCAAAAATTTGAAATCAGTATTTATTATGTTTAACTCATCGTAAGTAGACCAGGCGGGAAAATGGGCTCGATTAGTGAGACTCGCCGAGGGTATACTATTAGAAAAATGTTTATACGATTGAAAGAATTACTGAACTCAGCGCCGCCACAAACTAGCTGACTAGCTAACAATGACAACATGCGTATGCATCTCTCAACCTGCTACAAATAGTAGCTAAGTTTCCGTACTGTCATTTAAAAGACGGATACATTATAGCTGGAACGCCTGTTATGTTTTGTTAGAATGAGATTAAATCATTGAAGTAAAATTATTAAATCATCCGATTTAATCGTCTTAATAGCTATGTGACAGGAGCAGAGAGAAATGTTTTGTACTGTTTGTTAAGGTTTCGTTGAAGAGATATTTGAGGATGTTTAATATGTCACAAAGGAACTGTTTCCATCAGCATGACTAGTTTTGTGCAGTAAAAAAAACTCTTTGTAGGAGGCAATTTGGGACACGTGACATCAGCGCTCAGACAGAAGGGAGGGAAAAGGTCGCAAATGCGAAAGAGAAGGAGAGAGTGGGTGTAGAAAGAAACCCAAAAACTAAAATAGTGCAAAGGCGAAAGGGTGCGAAGGGAAGGGCTTATATATATATATATATATATATATATATATATATATATATATATATATATATATATATATATATAATATAATATAATATAATATAATATAATATAATATAATATAATATAATATAATGTAATATAATGTAATGTAATGTAATGTAATGTAATGTAATATAATATAATATACAAATATATGCATATATACATACATATATGTACATGCATATATGGGTACAAGACATCAAAAAAGAAAAAGTAGGCAAAATGAGAAACGAGAATATAAAAAACAAAAACATAGAAAAATGAACTTTTTTTCGAACAACGAAAGAAAGAAACAGAGATACGAGACAGGCAACATAAAGAACATTCCCTTCATCAGTTGTACCCTGTTTTATCTACTCCGAGTTTCGATGGTAGGGACATATATATATATATATATATATATATATTAGCTTGCTTACCAACCACATGGTTCCGGGTTCATTCCCACTGCGTGGCACCTTGGGCAAGTGTCTTCTACTATAGCCTAGGGCCGACCAAAGCCTTGTGAGTGGATTTGGTAGACAGAAACTGAAAGAAGCCTGTCGTATATATGTATATGTATGTACATGTATGTGTGTATATGTTTGTGTGTCTGTGTTTGTCCCCCCTCGCCCAGCATCGCTTGACAACCGATGGTGGTGTGTTTACGTGTCCGTAACTTAGCGGTTCGGCAAAAGAGACCGATAGAATAAGTACTAGGCTTCCAAAGAATAAATCCTGGGGTCGATTTACTCGACTAAAGGTGGTGCTCCAGCATGGCCGCAGTCAAATGATTGAAACAAGTAAAGGAGTAAAAGAGTAAAAAGACCGCAGCCACTTGGCTGAAACCCATAAATAAATAAATATATATATGTATATATATATATATATGATGATGATGATGTATATATATGTATATATGTATATATATATATATATATATATATATATATATATATATGTATGTATGTATGTATATATGTATATATGTATATATGTATATATATATATAGATAGATAGATAGATAGATAGATAGATAGATAGATAGATAGATAGATAGATACATGTAATACAGAGATCGACAGACAGGCAGACAGGCAGATGTATATATATGTATATATATATATATATATATATATATATATATATATATATATATATATATATATATATATATATATATATATATATATGTATATATATACATATATATATATATATATATATATATATGTATGTATGTATGTATATATGTATATATGTATATATGTATATATATATATATATATATATATATATATATATATAGATAGATAGATAGATAGATAGATACATGTAATACAGAGATCGACAGACAGGCAGACAGGCAGACAGGCAGGCAGGCAGGCCGAGAAAGAGAGAGAGTAGGAGATGGGAGAAGAAAGAGAAAGAGAGGGGAGAGAGAGAGAAAGAGAACAGCATCCACTCTCATACTCTCTTTTGATGACCGACATAACATATAAGTGGATTGATTGGTTAGTTAGAACCATACTAGTTTGGAGTAAAACATGTTATTTTAAATTTTATCTCTGCCTCTATCACTAGAGATACACACATAACGCACACACGCAAGTATTGGTAAAAGTGTGACAAAAAACTGTTGTATTTACAGTTGTAAATTTTTTTGCGGAAAAACTACATCGATGTCCCAGTCTGTACAGTTGGATTGATTTGGAACTTACTCGCACCCTATAAACATGCAAGGACAACATCAACAACTACCTTAGTTACTTCTTTACTCGTGGAACTACAAATTTATTCTTTTGGTAATCATCTGACCTTTATAGAAGCATTTCATTCTTATTATTTGTTATAATCGGTGTTGTTGTTTTTTTTACACGTGAGTTGCTTTTGTTTCCACTAGCAAATTTACTGACTAACTTTTCATTGTGTTTTTCATCCATTCAACTCCTCTTCCATTCTCTCTACTCTCCTTTTTCGTCCCACTCGCTGTTTGCTTTGTTTCATTTTCTATCCGGCTTGTTTTTCATTATTTAACAGATTTAATCCTTATAATATAACAAATATAATCCTTATAACAGATAATACAACTTTTCTTTTTAACATTTGCAACGAGCCTAACACTTTCAGAGATGAGTAAACTTCGAATGTTAAAACAATTGTTTTTCTGTCTCGTAGCTACTTCGACCCGCCCAATAACAACGTTTATATTTTATAGTATGCGACCATATACTTCATTCTCCTTACATATATCTATTTATTTGTGTATGTTTATCTATTTTTCTGTCGAGATCTATCTATCTATCTATCTATCTATCTATCTATCTATCTATCTATCTATCTATCTATCTATCTATCTATCTGTCTGTCTGTCTGTCTGTCTATCTATCTGTCTGTCTGTCTGTCTAATTTTTATGTGTGGGTGTTTATGTGTGTGTTTGTGCGCGCGCTCTTGTGTGTGTCACCTAACCTACCGGTTCATGGGCCGTATCTTCTTAGCTGACCTTTTCTTTGTTCCAGATGTGAACAGGTACTCCATAAGTGCCTTAGTTCAATAAATTCGGAGCGAGTCGGGTGGTAAACTTCAGATATTCTAGTTCGTAAAACATTAATTTTATTATTGTCATCAAGAACACGCGCGTGCGCACACACACACACACAAATTTTATACATTCATATCCCTAACTATTTATATTAGGTATGCACTTGTCTGTGTATATCTATCTTTTTATCATGGTTCCTCTGTCGATTTCAACGACTAACTCAGATGTTTAAAGCAGCTCACCTTCTCGTTAAATTAACGTATAGGTGGCCGAATATTCCATATACATGTGAAATTCTAGCATAATTCCTCCAATGAATTAGCATTTTACTCTCTGTCTCTGTCTATCTCCCGTCTCTCTCTCTCTCTCTCTCTCTCTCTCTCTCTCTCTCTCTCTCTCTCTCTTTCTCTCTCTCTCTCTCTCTCTATACACACACATACAGGTGAACTGATAAGTGCAAAACAAGGTGGAAAATATAGTACTCGAATACCAAAAAAGGTAGAGTATTATGCTTTTATTAAAGCTGCTAAATTATCACCGAACTGTTACTCAGAGTTTCACTTTCCCGTTCGTCGGACATCACAACTGTCCGACGAACGGGATCACGAAATTCTGAGTAAGTCTTGTGATATTTTGCAGCTTTAATAAAAGTATATGCGTGTGTATGTGTGTGTGTGTGTGTGTGTATATGTACTTTTATTAAAGTATATGTGTGTGTGTATATGTATATGTATATGTAAATATATATATCTGACGTCCTGTACACAGATATGCATCTATATATACATGTTGATGTAGGTATGTACATATATGTATGTATACATGCATATGCTTATATATCATTTGTATTGGTGCTCCAGCATGGCCACAGTCAAAAGACTGAAACAAGTAAAAAAAAAAATTTAAAAAAAAATATATATATATATATATATATATATATATATATATATATATATATATATATATATATATATATATATATATATATATATATATATATATATATATATATGAAAAAGCTGGACGCTTGAATAACAGGTACAACTGACGTGCTCACATACACTTTTTGCCCAGTTTTACTCAGTAAGTTTGGCTAGACCCAAATGTATGTTAAATGACATTTACCTAACATGCCCTATGGGACCATCTTAGTAATATTATAAATCCCCGAGCAATTCAGTGCATTGGGCCCCTCTAATATTTATTTATTGACTAAAGGTCATAGCATACATAGATAAGAATTGGGTTCCTAGACCTGGGAAGCCCACAGGTAACTAACTACTCTGTGAGCCCTTGCCTAAAGATGGCACTGATGCCGCTCACTGGAATCGAATCCGGAGCGTCATGACTGCTAAGCGAAGTGTGATTCATGGCAACATGCTTTAAACCTTCCACACTAATTTTCTCTTTTGAACTTCTTTGTGGCTGCTTGGTGATTCATTAACATTAGTTCTTTCTCTAAGGCGGCGAGCTGGCAGAAGCGTTAACACGCCGGGCGAAATGCTTAGCTGTATTCGGTTTGTCTTTATGTTCTGAGTTCAAATTCCACCGAGGTCGACTTTGCCTTTCATCCTTTAGGGGTCGATAAATTAAGTACCAGTTACGTACTGAGGTCGATCTAATCGACTGGCACCCTCCCCAAAAATTTCGGGCTTTGTGCCTAGAATAGAGAAGAACATTAGTTCTCTCTCTCTCTCTCTCTCCCACTCACTCCCCCCTCTCTCTATTGTGTGTGTGTGTGTGTGTGTGTATATCACGGTATCAACTAGACTGTCGGATGTTATTATCGCTGGTCACAATGCTCTTCGCATTGTTTTACCTTTCGAATGGCGCCATCCCACTCCCTGGCCAGGCGAGCGGGCCAACATTCCCCCTGATCGGAAGACTATTCCGTCACAGGGTTTCCCATCTACAGCTGAGTGAACTGGGGCAACGTGAAATTAAACGTTTTGTACAAGAACACAACGTGCACTCCCTGGTCCAGAGAAATACATACAAACTTACATACATACATACAAATACACACACTCACACATATATATATGTATGTATGTATGTGTATTGCATGTATATTGTATGTATGCATATCTACAGTTTAGTGCTCCTACGCCTCTGACTTTGTTTCCTCATAACTTTCTGAAAAATGCATATTTTGAAAAGAAATTTTGCAGAAGTACATTTTCGAGAATATAGATTACGTAATACTGACATCTCAAAAATATAAACCTGAAAAAAAAAAAGAAATAAACTGTGAAAAAAAATGTTCATGTTGGTGCCCCAGCATGGCCGCAGCTGTTGAGTTGAAACTAGTAAAAAAACGTTATGAACTTTGCTGAGACAAAGGACGAGATTAATGATCCGACACTCCTCCAAAAATGTTTTCTAAGTTCTATCAGCCATTGTCATCTACACCTTCGAAAACATTACCTATGCAAAATTTCATTTAAATTAACGCATTTTTCTGAGATTTATAAGGAAAATTAAGTCGGAGGTGCACCAAATAGGCATAGCTATATGGTTAAGAATTTCACATCGGGTTCGTACTGTAGTTTCGGGTCGTTCCAAGCTTTGTAACGAAAGCTGGATAGATCGAAACTGTGTGTGTGTGTGTGTGTGTCTAAGACGTCGGAGTGCTTGGACTGACTGTACCTGTAGTACCAAGTGTAAACATTGTCTCACATTGTCACATTGATTTTTTCCGAGCATCATGTTAAGGGTCATATTTCTATTCAATGCTCAATAGCTATATGTCAATGAGTAGGTTGTTCAGCTGATGGAATAACTGAAATGCTCACCGTCGAAACTGACAGAAATCCATTATGTTGGTATTGCTCTCTGTCTTTGTATGTATATATACATGTATGTATGTTTATACGTGTGTGTGTTTATGTGTGTGTGTGTGTGTGTGTGTGTGTATTTATATATATATGCATATATGTATAATATATATACATATATATGTCATTCATATCGCATATTCAAAAATGTTTTCGAATGTAAAGTTTTTATATTGTATTTTAAACATGCTGACATGTTTACTAAAATATCCATGTCTGTGTATGTTATTTGTTTTCTGAGTATTTTCACATATAGTTTTAATCTCTGATTTCAACTCTCAACAAATTATCAACATTTTATTTAACAATTACTGAATATTATTATGATGTAATGAGGCTGATGAAGCTGTTCTAGTGTTATCACCGTTTTTGCGTTTAAACAGCTTTTATCAAACAACCAACCAACCCTCTGTTCTCTTCGATACACTACAAAGATGATTTTCTCAAATCATAATACTTGTATCAAATAAAGGAATTGGTTATTAATAGACAGAATGTTACCCCTTTTTTGTCTTCTTGTTTTACTGAATTTGGCTTCCTGGCCGTTTGTTACCACACCCTAATTCTCCTCTATCCCCTATGTCAGCTGATTCTGTTAGAAGAAAAAAGGCAACATAAAATTTCTGCCTGCAAGTCAAAGTATGTTCTTTACTCTCAGCATCCTACATGCAGCAGATTGTGTAGGGGCTAACAGAGAATAACTTACCCAGTACTTCGTTGCTGCATTCTAATCTAATCTTACTACACCTTACTCCATCATACCATTCTATTTCCCTTTATTAACGCCTTCACTAAAAGCACGTTCTTTTTTTTTTTTTTTTTTTTTTTACTTATTAATGATCAAAATAGGTAAGGGTATCTCATTTCGTGTTACACAGTTCTGATCTTTAACTACGTTAGAGAAAAGTAAATCATATTTCCGTTAATGTTTAAAAATTCATATGTAGAATAGATAGAAATCTGGATCTGATCCACAAGACAAACAAATAAGTTACATCGGCGTGAAAGTAAAAAATGCCAAGAATTAAACTCAGGAATTTTGATTAACGAAAGGATAACAGAACTTACAAACTTCCTCAAGTTTCATATACGCTAAAGTATCAAGAAGTTGAAGTCCATTTCCACCCAACCAGCCATCCCAGAGTTTCTATAAATAAGCTGGTGAGAGAGGAGGGGTGAGAGGGCAAGTAAATTAAGAATCTGTAAATAAAAAAGAAGGTGCATACATATACAACTTATTCATCTATATAAACATAGGCTTAAGAGCTATTTCTTCTGGTTGAATTTTACTGAACATGCCAAAAAGTAATGAGAAATTCATGCGTGTGTGTGTGTTTATGTGTGTGTGTGTGTGTGTGTGTGTGTGCGTGCGTGTGTGTGTGTTTATAAATTTCTAATTTTTTTAATAGCTTTCTTCGACCACTTCGTTTTACTGAAATCCATGCACGCACACACACACACACACACACCTCTCTCTCTCTCTCTCTTTCTATCTCCTATGTTTTTTTTTTTTCATGTTATGCTACAACGATAGATAAAGCCTTATACAGTTGATAAAATAAACACATACCTATTATAAATAGTGTGCATTCACAACAGTCACATGTGAGGTTGAAGGGTAGTTAGAGCATCTCATGAACCATGCCTATGTTCATTTCTATAAATTTTAAGTTACGAAAATAGACTTATTTAGGTTACAAAACTTCGGTGAAATCAAGAAATCAACAGTCGATTTTCCATTCCTTCCTTATTTTAACAATGTTGCTTTTTGCCCCGCATATTCAAAGAGAAACCATCAATCCGGTCGTTCGACCTGTTTTCTTTTTCAAATAACACACCCTTATAGTAATTTTTTTTGTTTTTTTTTTTGTCAAGATGGGGTCGTCAAGACTGGAGTATCTTTGGCCATAAGTTTGCTCGATCAGGGCTTAGAGCTAAGCTACAGCTTCGTTCCCATTTAGATACAATAGTTGATTCGAAATCAAACATCAACACGAGCCATTGAAGGAATCACTATATATTCACTCAATTTACTAGAAATAGTAACCAAATCTCCCACAAATCATACTACATCATTTTAAATGAAGACGGACGTACAGGATAATGTAATCCTAAATGCTCAAGGCCTTAGAAATAAATGGGACGGTCAGGACATTAACCATAGATCTGCTCAACCAGGGCAGACTTGGGTCTAAGCAACAGCAACATTGACTGTTCGAGCTCCATTCATATGTTCATAACCTTGACGCATGTTAAGCTGTTTTGTTATTAGGTGGTATAAGTACCTTAGCTACACAAATGTAGACTAAACAATCGGATTACAGGAATCTATACAGTTTCTGTTACAAATATATTCGAATTAAATAATTGTATTAATGTCATAATTTATTAGTTATAGAGTGAATGGGTTTATTAACTTTATCACATGTTTCTGTCTTCACTACATTTCAACAAATAGATTGTCTGGTAATATTCAGGACCCATTTCATATCCTTTTAATGTTTTACTGATTTCATTTAAAAGACTGCGCTCATGCTTGGGTACCACCCTCAAAGGTTTAATTATTCGCATCAGCTCCAGTATTTACATTTAAATTTTTACACTTATTTTATTAATCTCTATTTATCAAACGCGAAGTTATGGAACATAAACAAATGTAAACGCGGATACGTGTTCGCGCGCGCGCGCGCGCACGCACACACATGACGGGCTTCCGAACAGTTTCCGTCGACCAAATTTTACTCACAAGGCATTGATCGACTCGAGACTAGAGAAGACATTTGTCAAGGTGTGACATAGTGATATTGAAAGTGAAACCACATAGTTGCGAAGCGAATTCCTTAACTACATATCAATCTTTGAAAGACTGTTGTCGTCGTCGTCTTCGTTATTTATCTCTAAAGCACTCCTGATTATACAGGTGTATGATCAAAAGTCATTCCGTTCAGTGATGTAACTAGATTCTAAAGTTAGGGGAAGCGATCACGTAAAAGGCTGCCATGATACATTTTTATTTTGCTTTTACAACCACTAAAATCAAAGCACAAGAAAGCTACCGCTTTTATGGACGTACGTAATCGTTATTTTGTAGTTAAACTGAAAATCCAAGTTTTGCTGTAAGCTCATAAATTTTAAGGCATAATAAAAAAAAACACGGAGATGCACTTGCATAGCAAGTGACCTGATCTGAGATCGTGTGCTGGAACGAAAACAATTGCAGCGTGGAAGGTGTTTATAAGCCATTTAAAATAACACACAAAATCCGTTAGATTCACTTCAACATTTAAATTTAATTTGTCAAAATATTTTCGTCGCTTTGAGACCGCGACCTGTTCACTGACAAGTTATTTTAAGTTTTAATATAAAATGGAAAAAAATTACCAATGTGAAAACTGTATTATAAAACTACAACAGTTTCTTTTGTCTTAGCTTCACTTTAGCAAAGTTATCTGTTACTTCATTATTATCCACTTCAGTTACCAAGTCTTTTTCAAATAAGAGCACAACTAACCCAGACAATTTATCCCCACCCATTGCACAATGAAGGTAGGGCTTTATGTATTTTAGCCGACTGGTGGATTGTTCCGCAAGTGCGCTTGTAATTTTCAAGGTCAGAATATAATGTGGTACAATGGGAAGGGTTTTGATAAATGGAACACACGTCATTAGTGGTCATTAATTTAAGTATACAGTTGACAGTTTCTCGACACTAAAATTTTCTTATTGCTAGTGTTCATTATTTCTTTGTATTCTTTGTATATATCTTTGAATGAATAGATCTCATGCACGATTTCTATTTGATTGTGGATGAGATCTGAATACTATAGATTCTCATTTGTTCACATTATTTGTGTCGTTAAAACGCTTTGGCTTTTGAGTACTAAATTTAGACGTTTTTGAAAATGTTCAAATCAAATGTTTGATATTTATAGTAGAATTCAAGAACATTAAGTAGGATTCAATAATGAATTTCTTTTGAACTTCAAATACTCCTTCATTCTTTGCAGTTTCAGCTTGGAATCTTTTTCTTTTCCATTCCCAGAGTTGCCAGTATTCTGTACACATTTTATAAACCAACTTTAGCTGTTTCGTTTTCAACTTGTTTGAATTGAGATTTATACTCATTTTGTATATTTTTCATATCTTTCTCAAAAATGAGAAGCCATTACCATATCTAGACTACTCTACTGTAAGTACATAAACAAAACGAAAACTTTGTTTAGCGCTATACTCCTAGATATAAGAACAACTAAAAATTCACAAGCACATAATTGTTTCTACTATATCATTTGCTTCAGTGTGAGTTTTGTATGCGAACAGTTTTCTGTTAGCGCTAATACATTCCGCAAGACTCCATCCTTGTAAGTTTCTTGGTGTGCAATTGGCATCACAAGATATCTTTAGAATTAGTGCTAACCATTTGATGGTGTTGTCCTTTTAGTTCTGAAAGACGAAGTAAACTGCCAAGGAAAAAGTATAGACGCTTTATAGAGTTACAAAAAGCAGTTTGGTTTGAATATTGACGTTTAGTTGTGGCAATTAGAATAATTTTAAGTTGAAGCAACTTCCCTAATCTTTGGAGGTCAAATATTTTACCTGACATGGTGCTTGCTCCATCATAAGACTGACCGTTGCATATGGTTATTGTAAGTCCTACATTTTTGATTGTTGAAAGAATGTTGAAAAATGTCCGGCCTATGCTCCTGGTAATTTATAGTATTATACAAACCATTCCACTGTTTCACCGTTTACTGTTACCTATTGCAAAGAGAAAGAAAATTGATCAATTCTGTTGATGTCAATAGCGGAGAAGGACGTTCTATCCGAAGCAATAATTTAATACCGAAATCAAACAATTGGAACAGAGGTATAGGGGATTTTTTCTGTTTGGTGTATATTTCCAGTTTCATTGAAAATTTCCACACAAATAGTTTTTCATGTCAATTCTGAAAATTCATAACTATTTTTGGAGAAAATAATAATAAAGCAAGCTGACAGCGAGATCCATCCATTCTCGACATGCCATCGCTTTGCTATGGAATGTGCCATGATTTTTTTTTGTTTGTTTTTTTCCTCTTTTTCGAAATTCGACAATGACTAATAAAAACGTTACAAAATCTTTAAAGATGAAAATATTTAATGGAAGAAAATGGTACCCTTCCACCCCCACCCGAATTAAACCGAAGCTTAAACCTAAACTCTACATCCTAGCCATAACCCTAAACCCTATTCCCTAACCTTAAATCCTAACCCTAACCATATGATGGTAGCCTTTAGTTTCTATGGGAACATCCACAAATAACAAGTTATTGATTTCCATAAGATCGAGAATGAATCGTTCTGATTGGTTAAAATGACAAAACAAATTCGATCTGTAAAGATTTGCAGCATTTTAATATTTTCTCCAAAAATATGGTTGAAATTTTCGTAATTGGCATGAAAATTACATCTGTGAAGAAATTCCCAATAAAATCGGACACGGTGCACCAAACCGAAAAGATCCGTTGTATGTAAAGTTGTATGCACATGAAAAAAAGGCACAATAAATCATGTTGAATACAAGATAATAATCATACAGAGTATAAACAACAAAGCCACTTAAATTAGCAGCTAAATTACATAGTTATACAATAGAGGAACATATCAAGAATCTCTAGCGAGTATTGAAAGTTGGTAAACGCAACGAGTATGCTAGAAAAAACAGTGGAAGTTTGTATTCATATCGAATCGAAGAATATCTCGGTTCACTGATTCTGGGCTGTTAGCATTCTCCCCGTGGTTGAATAATCTCTCAGCGACTGTAGGATCTATTTGTTTATCTCTTGATTGTTGAAACCTGTGCGAGTACAGAATCTGTTGACGCTTGTCTCAGCATGCGATCGAAACAAGCGAATGGCAGTGAAAGAGAAAGAGAGATAGAAAAGATGAGTGGAAGATTTTTTTCTGACTGGCCAAGAACGATATGTGCTCAGGCAACATATTTACTCTCAAAAGAAAGCCAATTCTTATGTCCTCATATAATATAGTGGGATAAGGGAACTAGAACTACATTTTCTAATGTCTTTCCTTTTAAGGACGATAGGGTATAATTTAAGAGAGATTTGCATGCTGTCTTGCATTATTTTTTTTTGTCTCACTGCTTTATAACATAATGGATAAGAACTTGGACGTATATTATTGAATGATCTCTGGCTCAATCAGCACTCGATGCAGAGTCTAAATTGCTCGTAACGTCATGTTTTTATTTATACCGGTATCCTAGCATGGCCATACTCCGATGACTGACACATATACAAGAATAACAGAATGAACAAAATATATGCTCATGTGTGGATAGCGAACGTTCATAACGTTAAATCAGAATATCAGTTATATTTTACAAGGCTGCCAATTCATGGAAATCATATTGAGTCGTCGTAAGATGTCTGTGTTTGCATATTTCATTATACTCCTGTGTGTTAGAAGTTTCAAAGCTTGCAAATTGTTTAACTTATGGAAGTTTGGTTTCCTGTATTTGGAAATTGTGGAGATTATTGATTTGTTTCCAATATATAAATATTGTATATTGGTTTATTGGTATTCAGAATTAACTCTCAGACAGACAGAGATTAATTAATTTTCATGATGGCTGCTTCAGGAAAAAAGGCAGTTATAGTGTGATACAAACAGTAAAGTTAGAGCTAACACACTAGCATTAATACAAGAAACCAAAACTTTTAATCAATTAAAATTACACCTTTACTGATGACAAAAATAATTAGCCTAATGATTAAGTTTGGAGAGAAAGCTTTTCTTAATCCAATTAAAAACATGAAATCTCAGTGATAAAGGGAGCAGGAGAAGTCACTCTAAGTATAACCGAGGATTGAGATCAGGGTTGAAGTGTGGCAGAGTGGAAACGTGAGAGTCGTTTGGTGTTATGGTCTGTCACAATGATTTAGCGTGAATCATTTCATATTTCATCATATAACAGATTTACTCGATGTTATGCATAATAAAATAATTCTATAGATTTCTTATGTGCATGTTAATTGTAATGTTTAGCTACTTTCTCTGTTTGTGAAAGCGCGTGGTCTAATGGTTAAGATGTTGCTCGCAAGATCGTGGTTTCGATCGGGCGGTGCGTTGCGTTCTTGAGTACAGCATATTATTTCACGTTGCTCCAGCCTACTCAACCATACATGAATAACCCTGCGGCAGACTGGCGTTCTGTTCTGAGGGAATGTTGTGATCTCAGTTTCTTATACGCTAAGGAAACCGGGTAACTTATCCAATTGTCACCTTGTTGGTTCAACGTTGGAGGAGACCAAGATGATATCTGTGTCTGCTCGCGACTACTTAGACTGCTAAAACAATTGACAAAAACATGGTATATATTACCAAGCTATACTCGCTCGCGAATGACGGCCGGCTCTACTTTATATTAAAACCGCCATGAAAAGAAGTCATAATTACTACAGTTCTTACTCCCATGATATTTCAGAATAAATCTTTTACAATTATCTTTATCTTTTCTTTCTGAGAAGAGAAAGTATATATATTAAATTAACACCTTGATCATAGATGATATATTAAGTTTTTGCTAAATGACTTTTTCTTTATATGTGTTATGGGAGAAGAATAAATTAACGTGAGCTTTATTTGTGTCTAAACAAACCTTACAAGGATGATATATGCGTTTAAAACGATGTGTTTCGTTTTCTCTATTCTAGACTTTTTTCCTTCAATATTTGCAGTAAACAAATCAGGTTGTCAGTTTAGGCTCTAGATAGGTGGGCAAGCTGTATGCGGCCCGTGGGACGTTCTGAATAGCACATCTAATGTAAAATTGCTTTAAACTTTTTTCGTAGTGCAGTATATATATTTTAATTCTACATGGAAAGTTTAATTTTGTGGTCACGAATAAACGCCATTTTGTCACGTGATACACATCGTAACATCGTATAAATTCTATGCTTCATGGGTAATACTACAGTCAACAAAGAATCTTCGATAAGATAAGTGATGTTGTTCTTTTTATTAATACTGTTGAACGTCCGAATTCATTTAATAGTTAATAACACTATCTTTTTATATGTTTTCCTATTCTTAATCTACGCCTTTAACTTGACAGATGATTATTATTATAAAACCTCGACACTTTATATATTGTACTAATAATTGCTTAAACGTACAAATAATTTTACTTTTTCCTATTTTATTTTATTGCATTTTAAATATTAGGATACGTTTATCGAAGTTACAAGACTTGAAGAGTGTCCTCATTCTGTGTGGAACTTATCTTGATCGATTTATTGTAAATTACCCAGATCTTTTCCACTTTTATGTGGCCACGAAACGCGCGTAGTCTATTATTCACTTTCGTTTTTATAAATTTACTAAACTGAATTAAATTTTTAATTAATATTTTATAGATTTTATGGATTATAAATTTTCTTTGGGATTTTTTTAGTTTCATATTCTTTTAATAATTAAAATCTAAACTGTTAATATATGAATGCGAAATAGATAGTTGAATAACTGTAAACCTACTTTTGGGCCACCCTGTATATATATATAAATAGTCAACCTACCCTTGTATATATATATAAATAGTCAACCTACCCTTGCTAAAAATGACCGGCCAATAGCCCGCCAGAACGTTATGTGCAAATTATACACTAGGTGTCTCAATCTGTTCTTGCGGGCTATTGGCCGGTCATTTTTAGCAAGGGTAGGTTGACTATTTTAGGGAATTGAAGGAGCGTACTTGCAGTTGATCACCATTGGGGCAGTTCTTGTGTGCTCTTGTTACTTTCTTCATACAACCGTATGAGATCTTGTCGATAACAGGGGACATTTTTCAGCCAGTAACCTGTTATGGTTCAGGAGATTTCTTGTTTGATATTTTCTGTAGAAGTGTTTCTGCAATTTTGCCGTCTATTTCATATTGCTTTTGTTGGACATGTGCCAGTAATTCGGCTGCGATTCTTTTAAACATGCAGCTTGTTTGTTGAATTTATCAATTTTTTTTCTCCATACAGGTCTCCAGTAACTCCCAAACTCATCTTTTGTGGGGTGTCTTTTACAGAAATTGAGCCTTTCACGTTGAAGCTGCAATAAACTGACTTGGGATTCCCGGCAAATAATTTATTGAGCATTTGTCGGTTTTTAGTTTTTCAGCTGTATCTGAGAGTTGTTTCAGCTGGTGCAGATTGAAGTTTAGGTTTTTGAATCCTATATCACCAAATCGCCTCTGTAGTATTTTTTTTCTGAGGTCCTAATGTCGTGTGAATTTGTTCTCTGTGTTCTCACAACGATTTGTGAGATACTTTTTCGTAGGAATAAAATTGTATTTTTTAAGTTACGTGCTCATACTGGTTCAAGCTTTCTGCTTGAATCTCGACTGCGTGGCTTCAGCTCTTTACGGTACTCTAGTAATGTAATAGATGAGACATATGTCAAAAGATTAATGGTTTCATAGGTTGTTTTCATACCTCTGGACTGTGTAGTCAGCAAATATTTGTTTATTGTTTTATTTACTGCCTCTAATACTAATTTATTGGGTTCTTTGTTTATACTGGTGTTGTATGGCTTGTCATTCAAATTAAGGTTATGGGCCTGTGAAAACATATCCCAGGCGTTCACAAGTTCCTGGAGTTCTCCCGTTTGTACAATATAGGTATGAATTTCAGCTAATTGTTGGTGTGTTGTTTACTGTTAGAATTAGCTGACCGTTCTGTCTGCCCTTCATTGGAAGTGGGATGATTATCTTCAATGGCTAGCTTTATAATGCCACTTGTTTTGAATCCGACATTTCGGTTAGATGTATTAATTTATATCTGATGATACGTTTTTCTTGTTCATTTAAATGTTTTAGGAGAAAATCTAATTCTGGGTGTTTGGAGTTCTTCAACTTTTTTATTGGACTGACCACAATGTATGTATGTATGTATGTATGTATGTATGTATTATGTTCTCTCTCTTTAATTTAGAATAAATTTTGACCGGCCACTTACTTGGTAGCAAAGTTGTGAAGGAAACCATCTTGTTTTAAACTTAGGAAGGTTTTCCGATTTTCATAGTCCCAGATATCGTGATCATTTGTATCGTATGAATAAAGGATTTGCATTCTCTCTCCAAGATCCCAAATTCGGCCTTACTTTTCTCGGATGTGTTGGTATGTATCCTGTTGCTCCAATAATAATAATAGGTACGAAGTGTATCTTGGATACTGGATTTGCAAATTCCTTATCAATGGGCCATATATGCCTTCTTTCTCTTGTATTTTTCTAATCACATTCGTGACAAGAGGGCAGCTGGTTTCTTCAAAAGATCTTCTCTTTGTGGTCTCACACAACAGTATCTGGCCGGTTGTGTTTTAACCTGGTGGTTGTTTTAATTTTTAGGTTCCACCAATATTCTTTTGATCAATTAGTCTCAATATGGTCAACTTCGCCAGTAAGTGTTTTCTTTTTTGCTATCCTGTTCCAGACAGTTCTGGCTACCGCATCATGCCTCATGGGAAGATAATATCTGGAAGACATTCTCTTGCATTCAACAATAATATGGTTGATGTCTTCTGTCTTGGTCTTGCATCGCCTACATTTGTTGTCTGTCAACGTTTTCTGTCTTTTATGCTGTCGTTACATGGTGAGGATCTCTTGTTCTTGAATTGTACGGGGGTAGCCTTCGAAGTGGGATGTCATAAACTTGTTGGTACTTCATGCCAAGCTTTTGATATGATCAGTCCATTCTACGGTTTGTGTTTTACGTGCCAAGTACTCAAGTACTATCTTCTCAGTGAACTGGTCCATTTTTTAGATTCTGTTCTGATAAATAAATTTTACCAGTGCTCCTGTATCAGCTCTTATTTCATAATTCAAGTTCATTAATTATGTTGTTGATATCATAGTCACAGACTTGGGAAGACAATTACTAGTCTCTTTCCTCTGCTGCAGATATTGTTTCAGTGTCACAATATGTGCTTCATATGACATCGATACAGATTTAAGATCACGGCCACCGTCCTTACATGGGAAGAAGTATAGCTTATCTACATCTTCATTGATTTTGAAGTTTTCTGTAACAGTGAGCAGCTTGCGAGTTCGAACATCTATCTCATTGAGTTCCTATAGAGAACAGTTCAGAAGGCCACACGTAGACGTGAGGACAGGCACTACAAAGGTGTTGTGGGCAACATGCTTGTTGTAAGCTGAGAGTTCTGATGATCACATTCTTTTCACGCTCCTAAAGTATTCGTTCCTGGTTCTCTCCTGGGTCCATCATATCTGACATTCTCATCTTGTCCAAGATACCTATGTATGTATGTATGTATGTATGTATGTATGTTTGTATGGGCTACAAAACCTCCATAAAATAGAAACCCTTAAACGTGTATTAGCTTTACCAATATTAGAATCCTTCTGAAGGACAATCATACAATATTTAACGAAGGACTTCCTCGTGCAATGAGCGTTATCGGTATAGTCTCATTAATGCTGAAGTTTCCCATTTGCCCTAGCAATGCTTGGCGGTTCAGTTCACAACTCTTTAAAACCCTTCAACCAGATCAAAGCTAGCAGCTACGTTGCTCAAATAAAGGCGTAAATTCCATCCTTTTAGATAAAATACGAACGATTAATAATATTCTCAACTACACTAACTTAATCTAAAGAAGCATATAAATTATTTCCACCTAGTAAAATACAACTCTTAATACCCATGTATCAGAGAACTTTTATACTCCAAACAACATTAACCAACCTAAGAAGAATAAGTTAATTTCGCTTAGTAAAACACCCAACGCACTATAAACCTGTCAGCGTAAGACTTAGTTCATATAGTATCAAAGTTATGTAATATACATTATCTTTTACTTATTTCAGTCAGTTGACTGCGGCCATGCTGGGGCATCACCTTGAAGGGTTTTAGTCGAACAAATCAACTCTGGGACTTATTTTTTGAAGCCTGGTACTTATTCCATCTCTTTTTGCCAAACTGATAAGTTACGGGGAGGTAAGCAAACCAGCACCAGTTGTTAAGCGGTGGTGGGCGACAAACACAGACACAGAGACACATACATACATGGGCCTATCATATATATATATATATATATATATATATATATATATATATATATATATATATATATATATACGACAGATTCCTTTCAGTTTCCGTTTACCAAATCCACTCACAAGGCTTTGGTTGGCCCAAGGCCACAGTAGAAGACACTTGCCAAAGGTGTCATGCTGTGAGACTGAACCCGGACCAATGTAATTGAGCAAGCTCCTTACCACACACTCATGCCTGTACCTAATATATTTAGATGTTCACATAATTACTGTCAAATGTATATGTTGATGTGATAATATGAATATGATTTGAAACATTACTCTAAAGTATCAAGTCTGATACTCTCCTTTAATTATAAGAAACGCAATGGTAAAATGTTGCACCTCCTGCATTAGGAATAAATATTCTGGGTTCAAGCCCAACATAGAGAAATTAATACAAGCCAAAACTGGGTACCTGAAAACAATTAGCGTTTGAAGGGGTTAAAACACGAAATTTAAAGATTTAGAGCATGATTTATTTTTAGATATGTCAAAGTTTCTATTCTTTGGGTGGTAGACTTTATCCTATCGCCCAGTTTAACAGCACCATTTGACCTTTTAGTGAAGTGCACTCCGTTAAAAGTATTCAGATGTGGGCTTTAGTTTGAGGGTAACGTCCCTCCTCCTACAAGTCTCGGGAGCCTTAAAAAAAGGCCATGGCGCTGTCATTTCCCCTCTAAGTCGTGCAACATAAATCGATATTTCACTTGTATTATTCGTCATTCTGGTATGGTGATATTAAATATTTTTTCCCATCCGACATTAACATTTGCTACAGAATTTTTACCTAGCAACTTCAGAAAATATACAACAGAACGACGTTATCAGTATTTCGTTTAGAGATAAGACAATCACGTTTTTATTTTTAATGTTATATATCTTTAATAAAGAGGATTACTACATTCCTCTATATACGATAAACAATCGGGAATGAAAACTTTCAACATAGATAGGCAATTCTATACCATAAGCTCTTAGAACCGACGAAGCTTGGATTTATCTTCTAAAATAAAGAAATCTCAACGATTGAACCACTATTGCTAATGCAAACTCAGAAAACATATCAGGCAGAAAATTTCCATTCATTTTAAGTAAAGCCACATTAATCGAGATATTCACTGTTTTCTATTGTTATCACAACATAACTTAATTCTCAGAATTCTGTCTCCGACGTAATCTTCGATGAAAGCATGCACTAGTTTGCAACTCAATTCACAGTCGATCCGCCTAACCTTTGCAGTGATTCGCTAAAACACTTAGCAAGTGTCTTGTTATTCTTGCTATCTGTGCAGATGTTATCTCTTCTGCACCTGTCCCTATTGTTATCACTCAGCAAGCTATTAACAAAACAGGATATAATTTTCTTTTCTGATATTAGTTGCTCCATTAACTTATGAAACCGGGACAATGTAGTTCATAGCATAAACCAAAAACAATGTTTGACAGCTCATGCATGACCAGGTTTGCAGGCCTATGAAATAAAAAGGTTACTATGAGAAACGATCAACTACATAGACGAAAAATGCAGGTCTCAAGGCAGGGAGTGCAAGCGCACCCACTAAATTTTGGTAGGGGAGCGGGTGATGCAATGAAAACAATTTGAATATCCTCTTTAAAAAAATTCATTGCCAAAACGAACGAGCGTAATAACATTTTAGATTGATTTGAAATATTACATTTCCATTTATCTGATTTTATTGTCGTACAAATATAATAATAATTTTTATATACCTGTTTTTGTTTTGATATTAAGATCGAAACAAAATCGACCTTGTTTGTAAAGATTTTGGATCCAAGTTAGCACCCATTAAACAAATTTTATTCCTGGTCTTACGCAGATGTGGAGAATGTAAATCTAGTTGTAGTTATAAATGGAGCATTTGCTAATTGTAAAGGCTTAACTCGAAAATCTTCAGTTAACTCAGTGCATACAAAATACAAGAGAGAGCCTTGCTTTGCATGGCCCATCTAACACCGAAAATACTAATTCCGCTAATTGTAATTAAAATCTAAATGTGATGCTGGATGGTTGTCGTTCATGATTGGTGCCCACTAACAACTAACCGAAGTCAGTGAGAAACTAATAAACTTTGTGAAATTGTAATAAGAATTGTAATAGCACTATACAAATGACTGAGTTCAAGACGAATTTGTTCAGAATGTAGCATAGTCTCCTTGACTTCCGGTACATAGTAGCATTGATTTTTATCGGTCAGAGTAGGTTTCGAACTCCTGCAGTTGCGTACTAAACTAACTATAGTCAAATATAAATCCAATTCGGTACTCTATTGTCTATCAAATGTTACTCATATGTTATTTATGTCGCAATTTACATGAAATATGTTCATATAACATTTTAAAACACTGCGTGTAAACTAGCAAGTACATCAATTCTCCCTTTATCTTAATTACTCCTTATTCTGGAAAAAATAACTCATTCTCGAATAGCATCCTGATAATTTTATTTGTTTATTAGTTTTAGTGTCAAACATTGTTTTTCTACTTCAAAGCTGTATCGTTCACGAATCTTTCCAGCAACCTTTACTATAACAATGTAGTCTAAAATCTCCTATGAACCGACCAAAAGTTATGTCACTCAATGCCAACACCCATATTTGTTTTTAATCTGTGACAATTATCAGCGAAATACCATAGTTAATGATTGCATGATTATAACTTAATGATTGCGTAGGGTCTCTGAAGTTAGGAAAAATGTTTAGCTGTCCCGCCACCACCTATCGCGCGCGTGTATGCATATATGTATATGTATGCGCACGTGTGTGTGTGTGTGCATATATATATATATATATATATATATATATATATATATATATATATATATATATATATATATGCACGTGTTTGTGTGTGTGCATATATATATATATATATATATATATATATATATATATATATATATATATGTATGTATGTATGTATGTATGCATGCATGTGTGTATGTATGCATGCATGCGTGTGTGTGCGTGTGTGTTCAACTATATTTTATTCAGTTTTCCTAGATTTTTTTGTCGCTCTTTCCATGGTTTGTAGCTTTGTGTTTGTCAACTGAAATCAATCTGTATTGATATTATTTTCCGTTCTATATGCCAAGTTTACCTAGATTGCCTGATCTAAGTAAAGCGAGTTATTCTGATTGAGATTCAGCTTTACGAAGAAAAGAGTTAACCTATATTGAATAAAAACAAACAAAAATATATACAAAACATCAGGAGTAGCTGTGTGGTAAGTAGCTTGCTTACGAACCACATGGTTCCGGGTTCAGTCCCACTGCGTGGCACCTTGGGCAAGTGCCTTCTTATAGCCTCGGGCCGACCAAAGCCTTGTGAGTGGATTTGGTAGACGGAAACTGAAAGAAGCCCGTCGTATATATGTATATATATATATATATATATATATATATATATATATATATATATATATATATATATATATATATATATATATGTATGTGTATATATGTATATGTGTGTATATATGTGTATGTGTGTGTGTCCCCCAACATCACTTGACAACCGATGCTGGTATGTTTACGTCCCCGTAACTTAGCGGTTCGGCAAAAGAGACCGATAGAATAAGTACTAGGCTTACAAAGAATAAGTCCTGGGGCCGATTTGCTCGACTAAAGGCGGTGCTCCAGCATGGCCACAGTCAAATGACTGAAACAAGTAAAAGAGTAAAAGAGTAAAAGAGTAAGAGAGAGTGTCCGAAGAAACTAATCGTGGTCTTCGTCGGCAAAACGTGTTTAGTAAAGTTTGTTAATATAGGTTTGTATTAAGAGACGGAGGAGAAGAAAACCCTAATGTTTCCAGCTAAGCCTTACGTCAGAGAGAGAGAGAGAGGATAATTTTAAAAGCATTAGTTAATGTTGTATTTAACTGTTGTCTTAATTTTAACAGAACTCGTTTCAATGGACAAGCGTGATTTATAATTTCCCGGTCGATGCACCAAAATAGGCGCAGGCCTGGCTGTGTGGCAAGAAACCTGTTTCCCAACTACATGGTTCCAGGTTCAGTCCCACTGCGTGGCACCTTGTGCAAATGTCTTCTACTATAGCCTCGGGTCAACCAAAGTCAGACGGAAACTGAAAGAAGCCCGTCGTGTGTGTGTGTGTGTGTGTGTGTGTGTGTGTGTGTGTGTGTGTGTGTGTGTGTGTATGTGTGTGTGTGTGTGT